>NC_133111.1:11465338-11699282 GCF_022965805.1 Primulina eburnea
GAGCGCCTGATCAGACTAAACCACAGTATACTGGGCGGTAGAGATCACCTTAGCCCTTGGACTGGATATCCGTACCCATACATAATCATAAACCGGTCGTAAGTCACCGGGTGGAGAGGTCCTCGGTTGCGCCTACCGACTTCCAAACCCATAAACGTAAGATGGCCACAAGACATATCGCATATATCTAAAAATAATCATTTTATATTTTTATGCACGTAATATAATTATAACCTTATTTTTACCGGATGAGTTGGATCGCTCCCAGGCTTGGTGCAACCTAATTCTATTATGTGACACATGCAAATATTATTATCTTGACCAAACCTTAACAATAGAAACAAAAACGAGACTATTATGACCAACAACTTAATTTTTCAATCATGGCTTCGTACCAAACCGAACCAACACTAAACCGACGTCTAACCATGATTAAAATACCCCTAATATACTGAAAAATAACCATGAGGGCAGCTGTACACGAAAATTGGTGAATGGAATCCAAAAACATAAAACACTCTTTCAAGAGTCATTTTGGCACATTGCACCGTAAATTTTCGTACGACCTCTAAACTCAACTGAATCACGAACAGACAAAAAAAGCCTTTCCTAACTCATTGAGGTATTATCCAGTCCAAGGTCATGGGCTAAAAGCCAACCAAGAACTCAAACCAACCTCAGAAACCGAACTCAAGTCTACTGTCAAAAATAAAAATACAGCAGCGGCCATTGCGCGTGTGAGGGGGAAAAACCGAAAATTTCATGACCATTGGTTTGAACCACCAACCAGAGACTCTTACCAACATCTAAGGCATGGCTAAGGGCTAAAAGCTAGCCACAACCAAAGCCACCCAATCTGTGTAGTGGGATGTCTTGCGTTGTTTTGATGTCGTATATCGTTCCAGTGGCTATATGATCAGCCATGGCTCAATCTAGACATGATGAAGTGTTGCATGAACCATGGATATGGGCTAGGAGCCAACCACCATCCATTCAAACACTCAAAAACCGAAACACACTCCTACAGATTTCAGAAATTTCAAAATCGAGGGACATTTGTCATGTAAATGTGAAAATCTGATGAAGCCGTGAACCAAACCTTGAAAAACTGATTTGGTCACGTCCTAGACATGATAAGGAAGGGTTCTAACCATGGCTAGAGTCCCTTGGACAGACAAGATTCGAACACACATCTTAACCACTCAATGACAAAAATCGTGACCTATTTCTGCAGCTTATGGAAAATAGTTGTTGTCATGCTCTTGTTTGAAATGTATGGACTTAAACCAATGAAGAAACAACATCCTAACACACTCTAATTCATGTCTAAATTCAACCTTGAGTGCCTGGAATCGAGAAACTCCCTGTAAGTAACAAAACAATCCAACCGTGAAGCACATAGCATAGGGTCGATAAGCTTGTACAGATTTTATTTTTTTCTTTGAATACTTGCTGTAAAAATTTCATTTTGCCTCATAAATCCCGAGCAGGTAATGTTTTAAAATATCTATAGGACTTGATTGAAGAGAAAAGAAACCATATATACATGCCTGGATTTTGTTTTGACAAAAACAAATCAATACGACGAATAAGAGCGGCGGAACAGAGTTAGATTTCTTTTCTTATTTTCTGCTGCTAACTCACGCCTCTAAGTTGCTGCTTTTCTCTGATTATTTCGGTCACAGGGATGGTGAAATGTTATGTAATGGAGCTGATGGTTACAAGAGGTGTTAAAGGTGCCATTATATGCATTAAGGTGGGCGTTACAAGTCAAGAAGTTGTAGAATTTTGAAATGATTCCTTCCCTAGCTGCCGTTGGTTTTTGCTTCTTATTCCTACTGCATGTGCTCGTTAATTTGCTTAGATAATGGTTTGAGGAAAATGATGTGGATTATAGTATTTGAATTTACTATTACTTAGTGAATTATAAATGGGAAATGAATACACCATGAAGTGCAATTAGAGATAGTTTGAATCGAGAGTTACCGAACATTTGAAATATTTTAAATGTCCAAAATTATTACTAATTTGCATAATGTATTATTGATTACCCCTTGTATTTTAGCTTCTTAATGTATTACCACCCATTGAACATTTTAGTGAATTAACACATTTATTTAGAATAAACTCTTACATGACATTGCATGATTTAAAATTTAATTATTTAAATGCTATGTTAAATTTCTTGACTATTTTATATTTAGATTAATTCATCCTTATTTGTTTACATATTTTAATTTAAGCTTTAATTAAATATTGAACCTAAAAGAATTTATTTTACTACTTAGCTCACATAAATTTAATAGATCTTAAAACATTCTTTTTCTTTAATTTAAATTATTCTTTGACTTAAATTAAATTTAGGAATACTTTTCTTATTATTAGTCTTAACTTTAATCTCCAAACCCCGGTCCGACCTCGCTCATTTATCCTGAAAAGATAAAACTAAACATCTATTTTTAAAACAAATAAATCATGATTTAAAATTATTAAAAATGAAATAATACTTCGTATATAAAATTTCATATTTAATTTAAATAATGGCAATTATACATGGCTTATACGTAATCTGATTTTCGGGTTCTACAACTCTCCCCCTTCAAGGAATTTCGTCCTCGAAATTAAAACTTACCGAATAACTCGGGATGTCGACTCTTCATATCTGGCTCAGATTCCCACGTAGCTTCCTCCTCTGAATGATTAAGCCATTTGGCTTTCACTAGCTTGACCATTTTGTTCCGAAGTTTTTCTCCTGTCTGTCTAAGATTTGCACTGGTCTTTCCTCATAAGACAGGTTCGGAGTGAGCTGCAACGGTTCAAAGTTCAAGACGTGCGATGGATTCGCCATATACTTCTTCAACATGGAGACGTGAAACACGTTGTGTACTCAGGCCAGATTCGGCGGAAGAGCAACACGATAAACTAATGTCCCAACTATGTCGAGGATCTCAAATGGTCCAATGAATCTCGGACTGAGCTTTCCTTTCTTCCCGAACCGCATGACACCTTTCATCGGTGCAATCTTCACGAAAACATGGTCACCAACAGCAAACTCTAAATCTCTCCTTCTCTGATCCGCATAACACTTCTGTCTACTATGAGCAGTCCTCATCCTATCACGGATCTTGACTACTACATCAGCAGGCTGCTGCACCATCTCCGGACCCAATTCTGTTCTCTCCCCTACTTCATCCCAATGAATAGGCGATCTACACTTACGACCGTACAGTGCTTCATATGGAGCCATACCTATAGACGACTGAAAACCGTTGTTATAGGTAAACTCCACCAATGGTAGCTTTGATTCCCAACTCCCGGAGAAATCAAGAACACATGCACGAAGAAGATCCTCCAAAATCTGGATAACTCTCTCGGACTGACCATCTGTCTGTGGGTGGAAAGCTGTGCTAAACAACAACTTCGTACCCATAGCTGAATGTAGACTCTTCCAAAATGAAGAAGTGAATCTAGGATCTCGATCAGACACTATAGAAACGAGAATATCATGAAGTCTGACGATCTCCCAAATATACAACTCTGCATACTGACTCATGAAGAAAGTCGTCTTAATAGGCAAGAAATGAGCTGATTTCGTAGGACGATCAACTATCACCATATAGCATTTGACCCTCTGACTGACTTCGGCAATCGACAACGATTTCCATGGTAGCATTCTCCCACTTCCACTCGGGAATAGGAATAGGCTTGAGCATACCTGCTGGTCTCTGATGTTCTGCTTTCAGTAGCTGACACGTCAGACACTCGGATACAAATACTCTGATATCCCTCTTCATTCCTGGCCACCAATATAATAACTGCAGGTCTTTGTACATCTTCGTACTCCCAGGATGAATAGAGTACGACGACATATGGGCCTCAGATAAGATATCCTCTCGAATAGAATCGCCGCTAGGAACCCACATTCTGTCTCGATATCTCACAATACCGTCTTTAACTGTATACAAGATATTGCCCTTGGCTTCATTTCTCTGCCTCCACTTTGCCAACTGCTCGTCTGCTAACTGTCCACTGCGAATACAGTCTAGAAGAGAAGACTGAATCGTCAAAGTAGATAGACGATGAACTCTACCTCGAGGATATGTCTCTAGATCAAACCTCTGCATCTCAAACTGAAGAGGTCTCAAAATCACCAAATGAACCATCACTGCGACTTTTCTGCTCAACGCGTCCACAACTATATTAGCTTTGTCAGGATGATAGCTAATGTCACAGTCGTAGTCCTTCACTAGCTACAACCAACGCCTCTGACGCATATTCAACTATTTCTGTGTAAAGAAGTATTTGAGACTTTTGTGGTCGGTAAAGATCTAGAACTTCTCTCTGTACAAATAATGCCTCCAAATCTTCAATTCAACTAATACGGCTGCCAACTCTAGATCATGGGTAGGATAATTCTTCTCATGAATCTTCAACTGACGAGAAGCATATGATATCACCTTCCCATGCTGTATCAATATTGCGCCTAACCCGAGTTTCGAAGCATCGGTATACAGAACAAAATCTCCGGGTCCTGAAGGCATGGCCAACACTAGTGCAGAAATAAGAGCTTGCTTCAATGTATCGAAGCTCTTCTGACATTCCTCACTCCACACATACTTAACATTCTTCTTCGTCAATGATGTGAGTGGAACTGCGATGGAAGAGAATCCCTGGATAAACTTGATAGTATCCTGCTAGAACAAGGAAACTACGGATCTCTGATGCATTTTGAAGCACAACCGAATCTCTGACTGCTGCGACTTTCGCCGGGTCCACCTCAATACCGCTGTTAGAAACGACGTGGCCTAAGAACGACACTTTCTCTAACCAGAACTCGCACTTGCTGAACTTCGCGAATAGCTTGTGCTTTTGTAAAGTCTGCAATACTATGGTCAAATGTCTGCTGTGATCCTCTTGATTTTTTGAGTAGACCAGAATATCGTCTATGAATACTATCACGAATTGATCAAGATACGGCTGTAATACGCGATTCATGAGATCCATGAAAATCGCTAGCGCATTGGTCAAACCGAACGGCATCACAAGAAACTCGAAGTGGCCATACCGAGTCCTAAAAGCAGTCTTGAGAACATCGGCGTCTTTCACCCAGAACTGATGATACCCAGAACGCAGATCAATCTTAGAGAATACGGACGCTCCATGCAACTGATCAAATAAATCTTCAATCCTCGGAAGTGGGTATTTGTTCTTCACTGTAACTCTGTTTAACTCCCGGTAATCAATGCAGAGCCTCATCGAACCATCCTTCTTCTTCACAAATAAGACTGGCGCGTCCCACGGCAAAAAACTCGGGCGAATGAATTCCTTGTCAAGAAGTTCCTGAATCCGCTTCTTGAGTTCTGCCATCTTTGTCGGTGCTAATCGGTACGGTGCTTTTGAAATCGGTGAGGTACCTGGCATAAGCTCAATAGAAAATTCCACCTCTCGCACCGGTGGCAAACCGGTGACGTCATCAGGAAAAACGCCTAGAAAGTCCCGGACAATTGGAACATCAGATGCTGACTGTTTGGGTTTCTCGGGAACAAATACAAGAATAGCTAAAAATGCTCGGCTCCCTCGATGCATGAGTTTCCTAGCCTGAACATAAGGTATTATACGCGGTAAATAAAAATACCTATCTAGTTCGAATATGTAGTATCCCGATTCCTAATTTGAGTTAATTATTGGATTAATTATTTTCGGTGGGATCGGAAGGACCGAACCGGGTTCGGATCGTCCGATCATGGTTCGGATCGTCCGAGCCAGATGTCGGATCGTCCGAGCCAGGTGGCTGGACCCGTGGCAGACATGCAGAATTCGGATCGTCCGAGCAAGGGTTCGGATCGTCCGAGACAGGTGGCTAGACACGTAGAACGCATGCAAGGTTCGGATCGTCCGAAGTGGGTTCGGATCGTCCGAAGTGTACCGGATCGGAGCTTCCGAAGTGGATCGGATCGTCCGAACATTGGCTATAAATAGAGGTGCGAGGCTTCATTTCTTACTCGCCATTTCAGAGCGTTCCAGAGCGTTTTAGTCGTTTCTGAGAGGTTTCTAGTCTTTCCCGAGGTTCAGGCACTAGCAAGGAGCTACTGGCTTTGTAGCGGAGCTGTGCTCTAGTTGGGAGCTAGCGGCATCAGCGGGCTAGCGACGGACGAAGGTTTGGAATTGTATCATTATTATTTCAGGATTATCTAGTTAAGTCTGGTAGATAAGTTTTAGTGATGGTTTTCACTTGATGAATAGGCTTGGAATAGACCTGTTTGTCTGGTTTTCCAGTGGATTAGGATTGCAGTGATAGAGGTACGAAAGTACTATCCGAGATATCCTGGTCGAGTATACATTCTTATATGTGTTGCATGATTATGTGGTGCATTGATATATGTCATATGATGCATGCTATTATGTCACGCTGTATGATGCATGTTGCATTTCATGTTGAGCCGTATCTCCTTCGAGATAGCCTTTACTGTTGAGCTGTATCTCTTTCGAGATAAGCTATATCTTGTGGGGCCGCTCAGCCCTGTCTTGTGTTGTGGACGCATGGGCACCGAGAGTACACAGTGGCCGACGGGTCCGGAGGGCTTCGGTGATCCGGGACATTTTAGGTCCACGTCTGTTCTTGTAGTGGATGCAGTGACCCAGAGGAGTACCGCGCGGCACTATCCACTTGGCGCCTCTAGACTGAGCATATTGAGATCCTTTGTTACTCCTGTTTCTTGACTACCCTGGTATCATATCATAGCATGTGCATTTCATATAGGTTTGTATACTCATGCTTTTGTACTGGGCGTTCTTATCGCTCATGTCCTCGGTTTTGTTTATCTTGGACACCCCATTCCCACGGGGCAGGCCTCAGGTTGGACAGCTCAGGAGGAGGAGGAGGAGGACGTTGAGTAGCTGGTTGGTTTAGTTCTTCGGTATCTTTTTGATTCGATATGGTTGTATCGTATATTTCATTTTAGTTGAGTTGTCCTGGATTTTCGATTGGGTTGTATAACTATCTTTTGGTGACAGTTTTCCGCCTTTATTTCTGATTGTTTTTAATTAAGTTAATCGCATGCTTAGTTCTTGATTAGTAGGTGATTCTGGAACGGGTCACTACATTTATGGTATCAGAGCATGCTTACGATTTTGGGATATAGATTTCTGTTTTGGGATTTTCATTGACCATTTTACCATTTTCCCCATTCTATCTTGTAGCGATGGCTGACCACTTTGGTGATGAGAGTAGTCAGGGAAGTGTAGGTCGTTGGGGTGACCAGGACGATCGTAGGCGTCATCGTGAACATCGTCATCGTCGGGATGGTCCTAGGCGTTTTGATTTGCACCGTTTCACGATCGTAGGCGTCATCGTGAACATCGTCATCGTCGGGATGGTCCTAGGCGTTTTGATTTGCACCGTTTCATTCAGATGGGGCCTAAGCCTTTAGTCGGCGGTGAGACTCCCGATGATGCTGAGGATTGGTTAGAGCGCATGGAGAGCTGTTTCCGTGCATTCCAGTGCACCGAGGAGCAGAAGATAGAGACCCTTAGTTTTCTTCTCGAGGGCCGTGCGCGTAAGTGGTGGCGATCGACTTCTGCGCCGATAGTTCAGTCCCAGGGTAGGGTGACTTGGGCCGATTTCCGTGCGGCTTTCATGCAGCTATACTTTCCTCCAGCCCTTCGCCAGGCAAAGACGATTGAGCTCCTGAACCTTAAGCAGGGTAGTATGTCTGTTGATGAATATCAGCAGAAGTTCTTCGAGTTGTTACCCTTTGCTCCTCATATCAGTGGCAGTTCTGAGGCCAAGTATGACCATTTCCTTCAGGGTCTTAATCAGGAGATTTTTGATCGAGTCACTGTCTGTGATAATCCTACTTCTTATGATGGGTTAGTGAACCGGTGTCGCCAAGCAGAGATCAGTCTCCAGCGTGGTAGGGCTATTCTTTCTTCTAGACCTCCGAGTACTTTGAGCCCTCGATCTCAGTCTTTCAAGAAGTCAGGTTCTTCTTCTTCTGGATCTGGATCACGGTCTAGCGGTGTTTTTCGCTTTGGTAAGAAGAAGGTTTCTTGTGTGCATTGTGGGAAGAACCATCCATCGGAGCAATGCCGATCAGCCGCGGGAGCTTGTTTTCAGTGCGGAGAGATGGGTCATATCAAGAAGAATTGTCCTCAGTTGCGAGGTGGAGCAGGATTTGGTTCCGGATCTCAGACGACTGTTCAGCAGAGGAGGCAGGGTCAGGCAGTGGGTAGTTCAAATCTTCGACCTCGTGCCCAAGGTCAGGTTTTTGCGCTGAACCAGGATCAGGCTGCAGATGAGACAGAGAGAGTCATAGCAGGTACTTTTCGTTTATGCGGTATTCCTGCTTTTGTTCTTATTGATACCGGAGCATCACATTCATTCATCTCTGCACGATTTGTTAAGCGTCATAAGTTACCGTATGTTTCTCTAGACGTCATTCTTTCCGTTTCTACCCCGATGGGTCATTCGGTGTTAGCTAAGCATCTAGTGATGGGTTGTCCCTTAGATTTTGAGGGTAACGAATTGATTGCGAATCTTATGATCCTGGAGATGGAAGATTTTGATTGTATTCTAGGTATAGACCTATTGACTACCTACCGAGCTACTGTGGATTGTTACCAGAAGCTTGTTCAGTTTCGTACGACTGAGAGCTCTAGTTGGTTTTTCTATGGTGAGGGAGCGCGACCTCCGATGCCAGTGGTATCTGCTCTGAAAGCCTGTCGTGCTTTAGAGGCGGGCGGGGAAGGCTACCTCATCTATGCGATTGATTCCTCCACAGGTAGTGTTGGTATAGATGATATTCCAGTGGTTTGTGAATTTCCTGATGTTTTTCCAGATGAGATTCCTGGTTTTCCTCCGGTTAGAGAGGTGGAATTTGGCATTGAGTTAATGCCAGGGACTGCACCGATTTCTCGTGCCCCCTATCGTCTTGCTCCGTCAGAGATGAGAGAATTGAAGCAGCAATTGCAGGATCTTCTTGATAAAGGTTATATTCGCCCGAGTGTTTCACCTTGGGGAGCTCCAGTCTTGTTTGTCAAGAAAAAGGATGGATCGATGCGATTGTGTATTGATTATCGCCAGCTGAATCGTGTGACGATCAAAAACAAGTATCCATTACCTCGTATTGATGACTTGTTCGATCAGCTTCAGGGTACCTCTGTTTACTCCAAGATTGACTTGCGATCGGGTTATCATCAGATGAGAGTCAGAGATGATGATATTTCCAAGACTGCATTTCGTACTCGATATGGGCATTACGAGTTTCTAGTTATGCCATTCGGATTGACGAATGCGCCAGCGGTGTTCATGGATCTAATGAACCGAGTCTTTCGTGATTTTCTGGATCAGTTTGTTGTGGTTTTCATCGATGATATCTTGATTTATTCTCACAGTGTGGAAGAGCATATCCAGCACTTGAGGATTGTGTTGCAGATTCTTCGCGAGAAGCAATTGTATGCTAAGCTGAGTAAGTGCGAGTTCTGGATTGATCGTGTAGTATTCCTTGGTCATGTGATTTCCAAGGAAGGAATTTCTGTGGATCCCAACAAGATTGAGGCAGTGCTGAATTGGTCACGTCCTACGACGGTGGCTGAGATCCGTAGTTTCCTAGGTCTGGCAGGGTATTATCGTCGCTTCATTGTGAATTTCTCTCAGGTAGCTAGACCATTGACGCAACTTACTCGGAAGGATGTTCCATTTGAGTGGTCATCTGAGTGCGAAGATAGTTTCAGAGAGCTTCGTCGACTTCTGACTTCGGCACCTGTTTTGGCGTTACCGTCAGGATCTGATGGTTTCAGTGTTTACACCGATGCCTCTTTTCAAGGCTTAGGGTGTGTGTTGACGCAGAATGATCATGTGATCGCTTACGCATCCAGGCAGTTAAAACCTCACGAGGAGAAGTACCCTATTCATGATTTAGAATTAGCTGCTATTGTGTTTGCGCTAAAAATCTGGCGTCATTATTTGTACGGGGTTAAGTTTGAAATTTTTACTGATCATAAGAGTCTGAAGTATCTGTTCACTCAGGCTGAGTTGAACATGAGACAACGTCGTTGGATGGATCTACTTAAAGATTATGACTGCGAGATCAAGTACCATCCAGGTTCTGCGAATCTCACAGCCGATGCTCTTAGTCGCAAGGTGAGAGCCTCTGCACTTCAGACCAGTGCTATGATTAGTACTATCCAGGATTGTTGTTCGTTGGGATTTAATTTCAAACATCGGAAAGGTATGGAGAGCATTCGTGTTGCTACCATTTTATCTGAGCCAATTTTGTTCGCTCGGATTCGAGATGCTCAGATGTCTGATCTCAAGACTCAGAGATTAGCTCGGTTGGCTGGTGGAGATAGTAATTTCCATTATCAGTCTAATGGTCTTCTGTGTTTGTCTAATCGGGTTGTAGTACCAGAGGATGATACTTTGAGGGAAGAGATCTTATCTCAGGCCCATCGAAGCAAGTTGAGTGTTCATCCGGGAAGCAATAAGATGTATAAAGATTTGAGGACACGATTTTGGTGGAAAGGGATGAAGCACAGCGTTTATCAGTTTGTTTCCAAGTGTCTTGTTTGTCAGCAGGTTAAGGCAGAGCACCGTCGACCGGGAGGATTATTGCTGAACTTACCTATTCCTGAATGGAAGTGGGAGCATATCGCGATGGACTTCATTACTCACTTACCATTGTCTTCGAGGAATAGTGATGCTATTTGGGTAGTGGTGGATCGACTCACCAAGTCTGCTCATTTTCTGCCATATAACCGTGATTTCACTTTCGATCGTATGGCTCGCTTGTATATTCAAGAGATTTTACGTCTGCATGGAGTGCTAGTCAGTATTGTTAGTGACAGAGATCCTCGTTTTACCTCACGATTTTGGGGTAGTTTCCAGTCAGCATTGGGCACTTCACTAAGTTTGAGTACGGCTTATCATCCAGAGACCGACGGTCAGACAGAGAGGACTATCCGTACACTTGAGGATATGATGCGAGCTTGTGTTATGGATTTCGGACCCGCTTGGCAGGATCATTTGCCTTTGATTGAGTTCGCGTACAACAACAGCTATCATCGTAGTATTGGTATGGCACCATTTGAGGCGTTGTATGGGCGACGTTGTCGTACTCCATTATTCTGGTACGAAGTTGGGGAACGACATGTTGAGGGACCGGAGTTAGTCCAGCAGGCTATTGATAAGGTTGCAGTAATCAAGAAACAGATTAAGATCGCTCAGGATCGACAGGCTAGTTATGCGAACACCAAGCGGCGACCTCTTTATTTTCAGCCAGGTGAGAAAGTGTTTCTCCGAGTTTCGCCTTTTCGCAGGATTTTGAGATTTGGTCTCAAGGGTAAGCTGTCTCCGAGATTTATTGGTCCATTTGAAATATTGGAAAGCGTAGGAGATTTGGCTTACAGACTTGCATTGCCGCCATACCTATCAAGTATTCATGATGTATTCCACGTATCTTTGTTGAGACGATACGTAGCAGATGAGTCTCACATCTTGCATCCCTCTGAAGTTCAACTAAATTCGGATTTGTCTTACGTGGAACGACCAGTGCGGATTCTCGATCGCAAAGACAAGGTATTGCGGAATAAGATCATTCCTCTTGTCTTAATTCAGTGGCAGCGCAGAGGCACTGAAGAAGCCACTTGGGAGCTAGAGAGTCGTATGCGTTCGGAGCATCCAGAGCTCTTTTGAGTTGTACTGTAGTTGTACTATGGATGTGTGTGTGTGTTTTCCGTTGTAATCCAAAGATCAGTTGTGTTCAACAACAATTGAGATATAATAACAATGTTGTTACTCCTTTTTGTTCATCCTATAAACCTGATTTCGAGGACGAAATCTTTTTAAGGGGGGGAGAATGTAGTATCCCGATTCCTAATTTGAGTTAATTATTGGATTAATTATTTTCGGTGGGATCGGAAGGACCGAACCGGGTTCGGATCGTCCGATCATGGTTCGGATCGTCCGAGCCAGATGTCGGATCGTCCGAGCCAGGTGGCTGGACCCGTGGCAGACATGCAGAATTCGGATCGTCCGAGCAAGGGTTCGGATCGTCCGAGACAGGTGGCTAGACACGTAGAACGCATGCAAGGTTCGGATCGTCCGAAGTGGGTTCGGATCGTCCGAAGTGTACCGGATCGGAGCTTCCGAAGTGGATCGGATCGTCCGAACATTGGCTATAAATAGAGGTGCGAGGCTTCATTTCTTACTCGCCATTTCAGAGCGTTCCAGAGCGTTTTAGTCGTTTCTGAGAGGTTTCTAGTCTTTCCCGAGGTTCAGGCACTAGCAAGGAGCTACTGGCTTTGTAGCGGAGCTGTGCTCTAGTTGGGAGCTAGCGGCATCAGCGGGCTAGCGACGGACGAAGGTTTGGAATTGTATCATTATTATTTCAGGATTATCTAGTTAAGTCTGGTAGATAAGTTTTAGTGATGGTTTTCACTTGATGAATAGGCTTGGAATAGACCTGTTTGTCTGGTTTTCCAGTGGATTAGGATTGCAGTGATAGAGGTACGAAAGTACTATCCGAGATATCCTGGTCGAGTATACATTCTTATATGTGTTGCATGATTATGTGGTGCATTGATATATGTCATATGATGCATGCTATTATGTCACGCTGTATGATGCATGTTGCATTTCATGTTGAGCCGTATCTCCTTCGAGATAGCCTTTACTGTTGAGCTGTATCTCTTTCGAGATAAGCTATATCTTGTGGGGCCGCTCAGCCCTGTCTTGTGTTGTGGACGCATGGACACCGAGAGTACACAGTGGCCGACGGGTCCGGAGGGCTTCGGTGATCTGGGACATTTTAGGTCCACGTCTGTTCTTGTAGTGGATGCAGTGACCCAGAGGAGTACCGCGCGGCACTATCCACTTGGCGCCTCTAGACTGAGCATATTGAGATCCTTTGTTATTCCTGTTTCTTGACTACCCTGGTATCATATCATAGCATGTGCATTTCATATAGGTTTGTATACTCATGCTTTTGTACTGGGCGTTCTTATCGCTCATGTCCTCGGTTTTGTTTATCTTGGACACCCCATTCCCACGGGGCAGGCCTCAGGTTGGACAGCTCAGGAGGAGGAGGAGGAGGACGTTGAGTAGCTGGTTGGTTTAGTTCTTCGGTATCTTTTTGATTCGATATGGTTGTACCGTATATTTCATTTTAGTTGAGTTGTCCTGGATTTTCGATTGGGTTGTATAACTATCTTTTGGTGACAGTTTTCCGCCTTTATTTCTGATTGTTTTTAATTAAGTTAATCGCATGCTTAGTTCTTGATTAGTAGGTGATTCTGGAACGGGTCACTACAGAATAAGAATTGTTCCGTCCCAGGCGGTCGGACTAGAACAGATCTCCGCTGGAAATCAATCAAAAATATGTTCCTCAATAGCCAGTCCATCCCCAAAATGATATCAAATTCTGGCATCGGCAGAACGATAAGATCTGCATACACAAGATTATCATGAAGTTCAAGGTCTGTAACTCGGATCACATTAGTAGCTGTCATCTCCTCTCCAGAAGGCAATGCAACTGAATATGCTATGTCTAGCCTTATTGTCTTGATCTTGAGAGAATTTGCAAAGGTTTTTGAAATGAATGAATGAGTAGCCCCTCAATCTATCAAGGTTTTCGTAGCTGAACCGGCTATAAAGATTCTCCCTGTTATGAGCATCGTCTCCGGGTTAGTCTTCGCAGCATGGAGAGCAAAAACTCTGCCTTGGGTAGGCAGATTCTTCTGAGGGCAATTCTTCAATATGTGGTCAGTACTACCACATTTGTAACACTTTCCCGAACCATACATACAAGTCCCAGCATGACGACGTGAGCACTTGGCACAGACTGGATACTCCACTGTCCTCGGGATTGCTCGTCCCTGCTGTTGCTGCTGCTGCCCTCTGATCCTGGGTGGACCGTCGAAAGGTCTCTTATTCTGATGTTGCGGCTGAGGGGGACGGTGTGGTGCCTGAAATGGTCGTTTACCCTGGCGATCGCGCTCAATATCATTCTGGTCTTGCTCTGCCGCTAGAGCTCTGGAAACAGCAACATCATAGGTAGTAGGGCCAGCCACCCTAACGTCACGGCGCAAGATCGGCCGCAGACCATTCAGAAAATGTCTCAATTTGGCTCCAGCTTCATAAGCAATTAGGGGTACAAAATGGCATCCCCTCTCGAACTTACGAATGAACTCCGTAACAGTCAAGTCTCCCTGCCTCAGGGTCATGAACTCCATGGTCAACCTGGAACGTACCTCTTCAGTAAAATATTTAAAGTAGAATACCTCTGTGAAACGCGTCCAGCTCAAAGTAGCCAAATCCAAAGCTACAGATGCTCCTTCCTACCACAGGCGAGCGTCTCCTCCAAACACATAAGTCGCACAACGAACCCTATCTCCATCTTCGAGCCCCATGAACTCGAAAATAACCTCAAGGGACTTAATCCAGACCTCAGCAGCCATAGGATCTGACGTCCCTAAGAACTCCTTCGGTCGCGTCTTCATGAACCGCTCATAGATAGCATCCTGCCCCGTCTGTCTGGCTCACACTGCATTGTTCCCCGCAAACTGTGAGAAGAACTGAGTCATCCCAGCTAGAATCTGGGAATTCAAGTCTGGTGGAGGGGGTGGTGGTAAATCTCTTTCCTCGTTCGCATGACGATGCTCATCACCTCCCGTGGGATCAATAATGCGTCTAGGAGGCATGTTGTTCCATAGTTATAAACCATACGTAACCAACATGCATAATTCCACTATTTCTTTAAATTTAAGTAAATACTGCATAATCGTAATCTTGACATAAAATATTTCATGCAGTCATGATGTAAAATATTTCATGCTTTAAACGAAATGCGTAATCGTAAAACTTACAGAATAAAGACGTGACTTCATGAGCTTCTCGAGATCAGTAGGAGTACAGCCCTTTACAAGATCATAGGCTCTGATACCAACTGTAAAGGCCCGTATTTCGATTTATATTTTAGCGGAATTATTAAAAATTTTCTAAATAAATAATTATCTTGCCTCATTTATAAAATAAACATGTAAATAATTTTAACTTAAAAAAAACAGCGGAAGCAAATATTGTTTTCAAACAACAACTTCAAAATATATCCAATGTATTAAAACTGAGTTTGAACATAAGAAAGTGCATAAACTAAAACTTGAGGTCCTCGGGTTTTCTACTGCTGCCCCAAGATAACTCACTGGTCTCCGCCCTCCGTCTCGACCTCATCAATACCTACAACAATCAAGTCTAGTGACTCTAAAGACTCAACATGTATATATCGTGAATAACAAGTAAATATATATCATAAATCGCATACAAAGTAAAAATATGGTATCGTAAAGCGTACAGTAAAGGTTGTATCATGAATATTTATAACTACGTGCATATCTGAAAAATCATACTTAAAAGCTTTGCTCAATAGAGCTCTGTCATATCATATCATAATTTTTCTGGTAGAGATAATGTTTCTAAGCAAGTGGCCCATAACATAACGTGAGCGTCTGATCAGACTAAACCACAGTAATACTGGGCGGTAGAGATCACCACAGCCCTTGGACTGGATATCCGTACCCATACATAATCATAAACCGGTCGTAAGTCACCGGGTGGAGAGGTCATCGGTTGCGCCTACCGACTTCCAAACCCATAAACGTAAGATGGCCACAAGACATATCGCATATATCTAAAAAATAATCATTTTATATTTTTATGCACGTAATATAATTATAACCTTATTTTTATCGGATGAGTTGGATCGCTCTCAGGCTTGCTGCAACCTAATTCTATTATGTGACACATGCAAATATTCTTATCTTGACCAAAACTTAACAATAGAACCAAAACGAGACTATTATGAGCAACAACTTAATTTTTCAATCATGGCTTCGTACCAAACAAAACCAACATTAAACCGACGTTTAACCATGATTAAAATACCCCTAATATACTGAAAAATAACCATGAGGGCAGCTGTACACGAAAATTGGTGAATGGAATCCAAAAACATAAAACACTCTTTCGAGAGTCATTTTGGCACATTGCACCGTAAATTCTCGTACGACCTCTAAACTCAACTGAATCACGAACGGAAAAAAACACGCATTTCCTAACTCATTGAGGTATTATCCAGTCCAAGGCCATGGGCTAAAAGCCAACCAAGAACTCAAACCAACCTCAGAAACCGAACTCAAGTCTGCTGTCAAAAATAAAAATACAGCAGCGGCCATTGCGCGTGTGAGGGTAATTTCATGACCATTAGTTTGAACCACCAACCAGAGACTCTTACCAACATCTAAGGCATGGCTAAGGGCTAAAATCTAGCCACAACCAAAGCCACCACCTAGGATAAAATCAAGCTCTTACCAAGAGCACCCAATCTGTGTAGTGGGATGTCTTGCGTTGTTTTGATGTCGTATATCGTTCCAGTGGCTATATGATCAGCCATGGCTCAATCTAGACATGATGAAGTGTTGAATGAACCATGGCTATGGGCTAGGAGCCAACCATCATCCATTCAAACACTCAAAAACCGAAACACACTCCTACAGATTTAAGAAATTTCAAAACCAAGGGACATTTGTCATGTAAATGTAAAAATCTGATGAAGCCGTGAACCAAACCTTGAAAAACTGATTTGGTCACGTCCTAGACATGATAAGGAAGGGTTCTAACCATGGCTACAATCCCTAGGACAGCCAAGATTCGAACACACACCTTAACCACTGAATGACAAAAATCGTGACCCATTTCTGCAGCTTATGGAAAATAGTTGCTGTCATGCTCTTGTTTGAAATGTATGGACTTAAACCAACGAAGCAACAACATCCTAACACACTCTAATTCATGCCTAAATGCAGCCTTGAGTGCCTGGAATCGAGAAACTCCTTGTAAGTAACAAAACAATCCAACCCTGAAGCACATAGCATAGGGTCGATAAGCTTGTACAGATTTTTCTTTTTTTCTTTGAAGACTTGCTGTAAAATTTTCATTTTGCCTCATAAATCCCGAGCAGGTAATGTTTTAAAATATCTATAGGACTTGATTGAAGAGAAAAGAAACCATATATACATGCCTGGAATTTGTTTTGACAAAAACAAATCAATACGACGAATACGAGCGGCGGAACGGAGTTAGATTTCTTTTCTTGTTTTCTACTGCTAACTCACGCCTCTAAGCTGCTGCTTTTCTCTGATTATTTCGGTCACAGGGATGGTGAAATGTTATGTAATGGAGCTGGTGGTTACAAGAGGTGTTAAAGGTGCCATTATATGCATTAAGGTGGGCGTTACAAGTCAAGAAGTTGTAGAATTTTGAAATGATTCCTTCCCTAGCTGCCGTTGGTTTTTGCTTCTTATTCCTACTGCATGTGCTCGTTAATTTGCTTAGATAATGGTTTGAGGAAAATGATGTGGATTATAGTATTTGAATTTACTATTACTTAGTGAATTACAAATGGGAAATGAATACACCATGAAGTGCAATTAGAGATAGTTTGAATTGAGAGATACCAAACCTTTGAAATATTTTAAATGTTGGGCCAAAAGTATTACTAATTTGCATAATGTATTATTGATTACCCCTTGTATTTTAGCTTCTTAATGTTTTACCACCCATTGAACATTTTAGTGAATTAACACATTTATTTAGAATAAACTCTTACACGGCATTGCATGATTTAAAATTTAATTATTTAAATGCTATGTTAAATTTGTTGACTATTTTATATCTAGATTAATTCATCCTTATTTGTTTACATATTTTAATTTAAGCTTTAATTAAATATTGAACCTAAAAGAATTTATTTTACTACTTAGCTCACATAAATTTAATATATCTTAAAACATTCTTTTTCTTTAATTTAAATTATTCTTTGACTTAAGTTAAATTTAGGAATATTTTTCTTATTATTAGTCTTAACTCTAATCTCCAAACTCCGGTCCGACCTCGCGCATTTATCCTGAAAGATAAAACTAAACATCTACTTTTAAAACAAATAAATCATGATTTAAAATTATTAAAAATGAAATAATACTTCGTATATAATGTTTCATATTTAATTTAAATAATGGAAATTATGCATGGTTTATACATAATCTGATTTTTGGTTCTACATGGACTAAGATTCACGACCTCCAAACCATCCAGCAGAACAGATCTGTTGCTACTGAAAAACAGAAGGCAACTGAATGCAATTATAAGAAAGGTCTGGATGTCTTTCACACTTCAGACCTTGCAACTGACGAAGGTCTTTACTACTTGATGATGAGGAAGGAGCTGAAAGAATTGCTATATCCAAAGGCTTTAGAAGAATAGCCTGCAATGAACTGTCTAGTTGGATGTCTCTTTGGCTAGATGCCATTGAGAGAGTGATAAATCTTGTAATGAAAGAAAGATTTTATCAATAAAATTGATATTTTGATTAATTGTTGTTTATGTTCTTCATACTAACAATTGACTAAGTGAATAATAATTAGCAATCAACTAACATAATTAAATATAAGTTAAGTCAACGATTTTCCTCTAATTAAATTGCATAAAAGTAAGAGGATTCTTATCCTTGGAAGATGAATCGTCGGAATAATACAAATGTGGCTCTTCAGATGGCTTCAAAGCTAATCTATAAATAAGAATAAACATATTACTCCCAATATCAAGTTGGTTATTTCAGCAGATAGTAAAAATTAACACAACAACAAATGGACATTGCAGGTAGTTCACGACAACTAGATTTGGTTGATGATATTCGTCACAATAATATCAGTTGGTTATTTCATTGATCCTAAGGCTACACGATACAAGGGTTTGGTAAGGAGGGTGGCATGTCGGGGGCTCGGCCAGGGTCGTGTACTAGGGTCTAGGACTCGTGGCTAGTCGCCATGCATTTATTTAAATTGTTAAATCATTTATTTAATTTTAAATTGAGTTTAGCGGTGCATGATTTATGAAATTTCATTATTTTAAATTATTTATGTTTAGGAGATGCACGTTAAAATATTTTCTTGAGTTTCATGTTTCAGGAGATTATTCGATGCGGGATCGAGGAAAAGACACCGCGACGATTTTGGCAATTTTTAAAATGTGGTATTTTATTTTAAGTTGGGTTTGGGGAATTTTATATTGTTTATTTAATTTTTAGCATTTTAAAACCTAATTTAATTATTAGGTGATTTTATGGCTTTAAATTTTTTAAAGATTTGTCACTTGTACATTTTATTTTAAATTAAGATATTTTATTTAAAATTATAGGAATGTTAGTATTTTAATTAGTTGTTAATTATCAATTAAACACATAATTACCCCTAATTACCTATACTAACTCATGCACACACACATTTACACACACACCCCTACACGTTAAACACACAATACACACATACACATTTCATTTTAATTTTTTTGAAGAAAACCTAGGGTTCTATAGCAAGAGCAGCCGCCCCCTTTCCCTTCAGTTTTCCAGCAAGTTTTCGTTAAGTTTCTTCAAGGAAATCGAGCCACAAATAGTTCTGGATCAACCTCGCACTCATCACTGCTTCAGTATCGTCGTTTTGGTATTTTAAATATCAAAATACATGTATATTCTTTCATTCTTGCATCGATCTTGTCATATTATATGTTTTGTTGTTTATTATGCGTGAAAGTCATGTATGTTGTTTAACGTTTGAGCAAAAATGGGTTTGATCGGTTTTGAAATGATTTTTGGATCTAAAACTCAAAATTTGCTGTCATTTTAAATATTGCGACTTTTCGGTCGATTTTCTGGAAATACATTCAACACGTAAAATGTAGTACTTTTCAGTACCTTCGATTTGACAGTAAATTCAAAATTTGTGGACAGAAAACGAGTGAGTTATGATCATTTTCGTGGGACTGCTCAAATTATAATTTTCTGAAAATATGTTCTTGACGTGTTCTTGAAGTTTAATTATTGCAGGCTTCGTTGAGAACCGTTGAGTGATCGCTGCTGCGTTTAAGTATTGTGAGTATGATTTTGGGATGAGTTTTGATACTTCGTTTCGTTTCGATGGTCCTTCGGTGCATTAGAAGTCGTAGGAAAAGCTTTGGTGTTAAATTATCGTGTTCACGGGTTATGTTACGTTGTTTGTGTTGCGTAGTTGTTTTAGTGCGTTTGTCTGAGTTTGAATCAGTGCCATAGCATCCTAGGATGGGTCTTGAGATGTTGGTTCATGGTCCGTATGATCGAGTGAGTAGGATTAAGTCACAAGTGTAGGGGATTCCGTGGGTTCACAATTCCAGTAGGTACATGGACTCGAAGCCGGACCCTTACACGAGGTCCGTGCCCTTGTTTCATGCGAAATGTAAAATTCCAGCATATACTCGGACCCTTAAACGAGGTCCGTGTCCTCCAAAAAAAAATTTAGGGATTTTTTTGGGGTTTGATGTCATGATTTAGTACGATGATTAAACGAGGTCAAGTCTCGAGAGGTTTAAAACGTCATAAGGAAATTTGTCATTTTGGGTGTGAACATGAATAATACATCGAATTATGAAAGATAAGTGTTTGAACTCATTTTAGTACGTGCAGCAGTGGCCTAAGCGAGATACAAAGAATCCCTCAACGTCAAGTAAGTATGTTCGACGTGCAAAAGAAAATATTTTTATGTTTTTGAGGTATGCTAAATATCTTGTGACCAAATTATGAACGGGTTTGGAAGTCAGTGAACGTGGCCGAGGACCTCTCCACCCCGGTAAAGCATGACCGGGTTAAGATCAGGATTGGAAAGAGGTAAAGCATGACCAGGGACCAATCCACCCGGTAAGGCATGATCAGGGATCTCATGTATGTGCTAGTGGACTTTCCCTGCCAGCCCAGTATTGTGGTTTAGTCTGATCAGGCACATTTATGTATTGGTCACTTGCTTTGAAACATATCTCTACGCAAAATTATGTTATGTATGCTCAAGTATGTATGATGAAAGTATGTTTAAGAAAAGTTTTATGATGTTGTCACGTCTACGTTTATGCTACTACATTCAAGTTTCAAGTATGTTTATGCTATTACGTTCAAGTTTCAAGTATGTAAGCCCTGCTTTAAACAAGCATGTGTTTTTATTTTGTAGTACTTGTTATCTCCAGTCTATACAATTTGAGTCTTTAGACTCACTAGACTTGATCGATGCAGGTGATGATGACTTTGAGGAGACGAGGGTTGGGGACTAACGAGCTGGCTTGGACTGTGCAGGAGGCTAAACCCGAGGACCGCCCATTATTTAAGATTTTATGCATGACGATTTTAATACTCTGATTTCACGTTATGATTTATGATGTTTAAACAAAGTGTTTTTCTTAGGCAAACTTTATTTGTGATCTCTTTTATTGAAAATATTTTGGATGAACAGTTTATTGATGATCGAAATTTGAAAGTATATTTTGTATTTAAGAAAATTTTTATTTTCCGTAAATTTTATAGTTGTTCAAAATACGGTACGTTGCAGTTGGTATCAGAGAGATGTTCATGTAAAGGGTTATGCCTACTGCCAGTTGCGAGAAGCTCACGAAGTCACACCTCAAGTCTTTAAGTTTTAAGGTTTTAAATTATTTTAATTCGTAAGCATCAAGTTACGATTTCAGCATGTGCAAGTTTGAGTTCAAATTATGTGCATCTTATGATATTATTATTATGTTTCATGCATGTTCGGTTTACGTGTTGGGCAAATTTTGGAACAGTATGCCTCCTAGACGCATAGTTAACCGTGGAACAAGGGATGAGGATAGAGAGCCTCGGGATGGGGAGAGGGCTGCTCCTCGTCTACCCTCAGATATGCAGGCTCAGATTCTTGCAAGGATGACTCAGTTCTTCGCACAGTTTTCGGGGAACCAGGCTGCGGTAGACACAGGGGCGAGGCCCAGACCAGAGGCTGTGTATGAGAGGTTTAGGAGGATGCATCAAAAGGAGTTCTTGTGGAATATTGACCCGATGATATCTGAAGGATGGGTTATGTCCATCCAGGTGATTTTCGCTTTCGTGGAGCTACAGGATGCAGACAGAGTTAGTTGTTCCACCTTTTTGTTGACAAGGGACGTCAGACTATGGTGGGAGAGCACGTCCGTGTCGGTGAATCTGCAGACTCTGTCATGGGATGGCTTTATGGAGGTTTTTTACTCCAAATACTTCACTGAGGAAGTACGATCCAGACTGACTAGGGAGTTTATGACGTTGCGTCAGGGGGACATCGGTGTAGCTGAGTTCGTGAGGAATTTCGAGAGGGGGTGTCACTTTGTACCCTTGATTGCGAATTATACCCGGGAGAAGCTGAGACATTTTATTGATGGGTAGCGGCCGATATTGCGCCGTGATGTCAGGATTGCTGGTCCTACGACTTATGCAGTTGCCGTGTCGAGAGCTTTAGTGGCAGAGCAGCACCAGAGGGACATTGAGATCGATAGACAGGCAAGAGGCCCTATCAGGCACCTCAGAAACAGCAACAGCAGCGACCCCAGTTTAAGAGGCCTTTCTAGGGGCAGCAGGGAAAGAGGCCATTTCATGGACCGCCAAAAGACAAGGGTCCTATTCCTCAACTGAAGGCTCCATAGAAGCCCGGTGAGTACCCAGTGTGCCCGAAGTGTCACCGCCAGCATTCGGGACAGTGTTAAATGGGATTGGGCAAATGCTTCAAATGCGTAGCCAGTGATCATATGCTGAAGGACTGCCCACAGTGGAGTTTTCCATTGACCTTGTGCCAGGCACCGTGCAAATCTCTAAGGCACCGTACCGGTTAGCTCCAGCTGCGATGTTAGAACTCAAACAACAGATTCAGGAGCTCCTAGATAAAGAGTTCATCCGCCCTAGTTTCTCACCATGGGGCGCACCAGTACTCTTCGTAAAGAAGAAAGATGGGAGCATGAGAGTGTGTATTGATTACCGAGAACTGAACAAGGTAACGATCAAAAACAAATACCCACTTCCAAGGATCGAGGACTTGTTCGATCAGTTGCAGGGAGCTACAGTGTTCTCCAATATATATCTACGATCAGGGTATCATCAGCTGAAGGTAAAAGATACAGATGTTCATAAGACAGCCTTCAGAACCAGATATGGGCACTACGAGTTCTTAGTGATGCCATTTGGACTGACGAATGCCCCAATGATATTTTTGGACCTCACGAACCAAGTATTTTAGCCCTACCTAGATCAGTTCGTCATAGTGTTCATTGACGATATTCTCATTTACTCGAAGGGCCAGAGCAGAACCGTCATCATTTGGATACTGTTTTGCAGGTCTTGAAGAGTCGCAAGTTTTTTTTGCAAAATTTAGTAAGTGTGAATTTATGTCGGAGAAGGTACCATTTTTGGGTCATATAATATCTAGCAGTGGTATCGAGGTGGATCTAGCTAAGGTAGCAGCAGTTAAGGAATTGGTTGAACTGAAGAATGCTTCAAAGATCCGTAGTTTCTAAGCCTAGAAGGCTACTACAGGAAATTTATTCAGGGATTTTCTTCGATAGCAATGCCACTCACCTCATTGACCAAGAAGAATGATAAATTCGTATGGGGTGTTGAATGTCTAAAGAGCTTTGATACTTTGAAGAAAGCTCTTATTTCAATGTCAGCCTTAGCCATGCCATCAGGGCAAGGTAATTTTGTGTTGTACATCGATACATCTAAGCTTGGTTTAGGCGCAGTGTTGATGCAGCATGGTCGGGTTATAGCTTATGCCTCCAGACAGTTGAAGGTGAACGAGAAGAACTACCCGACTCATGATTTTGAGTTAGGTGTAGTTGTCTTTGCATTGAAGATTTGGAGACATTTTTTGTATGGCGAGAAATGCCAGATATTTACGGATCATAAGAGTCTCAAGTACTTCTTCACGCAGAAAGAGTTGAATATGAAATAGAGATAGTGGTTAAATTTAGTGAAAGACTAAGATTGTGAGATTAGCTAATATCCAGAGAAAGCTAATGTTGTGGCAGATGCTTTGAGCAGAAAAGTTGCAGTCATAGCACATCTGTCAGTGCAGATATCTCTTCAGTCAGAGATTCAGAGGTTTGGGTTAGAGGTTTATCCTAATGGCAGAGCCTCTAAGCTGTCTAATCTGACAGTCCAGTCTTCCTTGCTAGATTGTATCCATAGAGGTCAGTCTTCAAACGAACAGTTACAGAAATGGAGACTGAAGGATGAAGCCAAGGGCAGTGTACTCTACACCGTGTTTGATGGTATTGTGAAGTACAGAGGGAGGATGTGGGTTCCTAGTGTTGATTCGATCAGAGAGGATATTTTGATGGAGGCACATACATCTCTGTATTCTATCCACCCAGGAGGTACCAAGATGTACAAGGATTTGCAGATTTTATATTGATGGCCAGGTATGAAGCAAGACATCCGCCGATTTGTGTCTGAATATCTCACATATCAGTAGGTGAAGGCAGAGCATCAAAGGCCAGTAGGGATACTTAAGCCACTCCCTATCCTCGAGTGGAAGTGGGAGAATATCACCATGGACTTCGTTGTTGGTTTGCCGAGGTCAGTTAGAGGATCCAATGCCATTGGGTTATAGTGGATCGACTTAATAAGTCGGCACACTTCTTGCCAGTGAAGACGACTTTCTCCATGACGTAGTATGCAGAGCTTTATATCAGGGAGATAGTCAGATTGCACAGGATCCCAATTTCTGTTGTGTCTGACAGGGACTCGAGATTCACATCGTCCTTTTGGAAGAGTTTACATGCAGCCATGGGGACGAAGTTACTATTCAGTACATCTTTCCACCCTCAGACAGATGGCCAGTCTGAGCGAGTGGTTCAGATTTTGGAGGATTTGTTGAGAGCTTGCGTGATTGATTTCCATGGGAATTTGGAATTGAAGTTACCTCTTGTGGAGTACATAAAACAACAGCTTCCAATCATCTATAGGTATGGCTCCCTACAAGGAATTGTATGGGGGGAAAGGCAGATCGCCGATTCATTGGGATGAATTCGGAGAGATCAAAACTTGGTCCAGAGATTGTTCAGCAGACTGCAGATGTGGTGGTCAATATCCGAGACAGGATGAAGACCGCCCAGAGTCGTCAAAAGAGTTATGCTGACAAGAGAAGAAGAGATCTTGAGTTTGCCGTAGGTGATCATGTTTTCATAAATATATCACATATGAATGGTGTTATGAGGTTTGGGAAGAGTGGCAAGCTTGGTCCGAGATTTATTGGACCGTTCCAGATTCTTGACAAGGTTGGGACATTAGCTTATCGTGTAGACCTACCGCCTACTCTGGCCGGTGTACACAATGTGTTCCACGTCTCGATGCTGACGAAGTACCTAGCTAATCCTTAGCATGTTTTGAGCTATGAGGCATTGCAGCTTGCTCTAGATATGTCGTATGAGGAAATGCCTGTTCAAGTCATAGACCGACAGGAACAGAGACTTCGAAACAAAGTAACCAAGTTGGTCAAAGTCTGGTGACTAAATCAATCAGAGGAGGAGGCCACTTGAGAAACCGAGACAAATATGAGGAACCGCTATCCGGAGTTGTTTGGTAAGACTTAATTTCGAAGACCAAATTTTTATAAGTGGGGGAGGAACTGTAAAGCCCAAATTCAGCACACGTAAAACCCATGCATTTATTTAAATTTTTAAATCATTTATTTAATTTTAAATTGAGTTTAGCGGTGCATGATTTATGAAATTTCATTATTTTAAATTATTTATGTTTAGGAGATGCACATTAAAATATTTTCTTGAGTTTCATGTTTCAGGCGATTATTCGATGCGGGATCGAGGAAAAGAGACCGGCGACGATTTTGGCATTTTTAAAAAATGTGGTATTTTGTTTTAAGTTGGGTTTAGGGCATTTTAAATGGTTTGTTTAATTTTTAGCATTTTAAAAGCCTAATTTAATTATTAGATAATTTTATGACTTTAAATTTTTTAAAGATTTGTCACTTGTACATTTTATTTTAAATTAAGAGATTTTATTTAAAGTTAGAGGAAGGTTAATATTTTAATTAGTTGTTAATTACCATTTAAGCACATAATTACCGCTAATTACCTACGCTAACTCTCGCACACTCGCATTTACACGCACACACCCCTACATGTTAAATAAACACATACACATTTCATTTTAATTATTTTGAAGAAAACCTAGGCTTCTACAGCAAGAGCAGCCGCCCTCTTTCCCTTCAGTTTTCCAGCAAGTTTTCGTTCAGCTTTCTTCAAGGAAATCGAGCCACAAATTGTTCCGGATCAACCTCGCACTCATCCCAGCTTCGGTATCGTTGTTTCGGTATTTTAAATATCAAAAGGCATGTATATTTTTTCATTCTTGCATCGATCTTGTCATGTTATATGTTTTGTTGTTTATTATGCGTGAAAATTCATGTATGTTGTACAAAGTTTGAGCAAAAATTGGTTCGATCGGTTTTGAAATGATTTTTGGATTTAAAACTCATAATTTGCTGTCATTTTAAATACTGTGACTTTTCGGTCGATTTTCGGGAAAGACTTTCCGCTTATAAAACATTGTACTTTTTGATACCTTCGATTTGACAGTAAATTTGAAATTTTTGGACAAGAAACGAGTGAGTTATGATTTTTTTCGTGGGACTGCTCAAACTGTAATTTTCTGAAAATATGTTCTTGACGTGTTCTTGAAGTTTAATTGTTGCAGGCTTCGTTGGGAACCGTTGGGTGATCGCTGCTGCGTTTAAGTATTGTGAGTATGATGTTGGGATGAGTTTTGATATGGTCCTTGGGTGTATTAGAAGTCATAGGAAAAGCTTTGGTGTTAAATTATCGTTTTCACGGGTTGTGTTACGTTGTTTGTGATGCGTAGTTGTTTTAGGGCGTTTGTTTGAGTTTAAATCAGTTCCATAGCATCCTAGGATGGGTCTTGAGGTGTTACTTCACGGTCCGTATGATCGAGTGAGTAGGATTAAGTCACAAGTGTGGGAATTCTGTTGGTTCACAATTCCAGTAGGTACACGGACCCGAAGCCGGACCCTTACATGGGTTCTGTGCCCTTGTTTCCTTCGAAATGCAAAATTCCAGCATCTACTCGGACCAGTACCCAACCCTTACACGGGGTACGTGTCCTCCATAAATATTTTTTAGGGATTGTTTTGGTGTTTGACGTCATTATCTAGTACGATGATTAAACGAGGTCAAGTCCCGAGAGGTTTTGAACGTCATAAGTAAATTTTACATTTTTTGGTGTTGAGCATGACTAATACGTTTAAGTTATGAAAGATAAGTGTTTGAACTCATGTTAGCACGTGCAGCAATGGCCCAAGCGAGATCCAACGAATCCCTCAACGCCAAGTAAGTATGTTCGACGTGCAAAAGAAAATATTTTTATGATTTTGAGGTATGCTAAATGTCTTGTGACAAAATAATGAACGGGTTTGGAAGTCGGTGAACTTGACCGAGGACCTCTCCGTCCCGGTAAAGCATGACTGGGTTTAGATCAGGATTGGAAAGCGGTAATGCATGACCAGGGATCAATCCACCCGATAAAGCATGATCGGGGATCTCATGTATGTGGTAGTGGACTTTCCCGGCCAGCACAGTATTGTGGTTTAGTCTGATCAGACACATTTATGTATGGGTCACTTGCTTTGAAACATATCTTTACGCAAAATGATGTTATGTATGCTCAAGTATATATGATGGAAGTATGTTTAAGAAAAGTTTTATGATGATGACACGTCTACGTTTATGCTACTACGTTCAAGCTTCATGTATTTTTATGCTATTACGTTCAAGTTTCAAGTATATAAGCCCTACTTTAAAGATGCATGTGGTTTTATTATGTAGTACTTGTTATCTTCAATTTATACATGTTGAGTATTTAGACTCACTAGACTTGATCGATGCAGGTGAGGATGACTTTGAGGAGACTAGGGGTGGGGACCAATGAGCTGGCTTGAACTGCGCAGGAGGCTAAACCCGAGGACCGCCCATGTTTTAAGATTTTATGCATGGCGATTTTAATACTTTGTTTTTACGTTGTGTTTTACGATGTTTAAACAAGTGTTTTTCTTAGGAAAACTTTATTTGTGATCTCTTTTATTGCAAATAATTTTTATGAACAGTTTATTGATGATCGAAATTTTAAAGTTTATTTTGTATTTAAGAAAATTTTTATTTTTCCGCAAATTTTAAAGTTGTTCAAAATACGGTACGTTACACATGGACTCTTCCCACGCATGAACAAGGCACCACCGAAGGGCTGCTGCAAATCGAGGGGCTAAGGGCTGAGCTAGGTGGTCTAGGCGGTGACTCAAGGTGGTCCAAAGAGGGTCAGGATGGTTAGGGCTTGATGGTGGCTGGTGCAAAGAGTCCCACGTGATGTAGGATTCTTATGCGCACAAGGGAGATGCATGACCCTCGTTTTCTGTTGCAGCGGCTCGTTGCATGGTTCAGGGGCTCGGGATGGGCTCGGTTGGGTCTGAGCGTGGTCCAAGGAAGGTGAGGGTTAGAAGGGATCAGTGGTTAAGTAGTTACTTGAGTCCTAGAGTGACTAGGAATCTTAGGAAGAATAGGAAGCACACACGCGCAGCTCGGGCCTATGTGCAGGCTTCGTGCATGAGTTAGGGGTTGGTTCCTTTGGTCAGGGTTTGTCAGTAGGGTCCCTAGGGGGTTGGTCAGGGTTTTACTCGAGGTGGCTCGGGCGTGGTTCGAAAAAATTGAGAGATGGCTCGATGGTGTTGAGTTGGGTTCGAACTAGGGTGTCTAGAAGAAAAGAGCTTGAAACGTGGGTCCATGGGGGTGACCCATGACTCACAAGGATAGTATAGTTACTAAAAAAGTTTATGTTTAAATTTTGAAATCAAAATATTCCACTACAACAAAAATGGCTTTCCGCAGCGCGCATTGCACGCTGCAAAGTTGCAAGCGGTTAAAAGCTCAAAATTAACCGCGGCGTACATGTGCACGCTGTTAATACTATTATCAACGGCGTGCATATGTACGCTGTTCATACAACTTTCCGCAGCATGCAATGTATGCCGTTAATAATCATAACATTGCTAATATTTTTATTTGTTATGACTATTAACGGCGTACATTGCATGCTGCGGAAAGTTGTATCAAAACCGTCGAAAATTGGCAACGTTAGAAAACCGCAAAACTGTCGCTAATTTAGCGACGGTCTTAAAATTTAGCGACATTTTTATAATTTCGCGACAGTTCCAAAACCGTCGCTAAATTTTGCGTAAAAATAAAATAAAAATTACTTTTATAATTTAATAAATTTTTATAAAAACTACAATACAACTATAATAATAATACTCATTCTCTTAATTAACAATTAAAAAATTAACCAATAATTGAAACAAAAACACATATCTACATCGAAACTAAAATCGTATAAGTAGAGAAAAATTTTAAGTGTCGTGAAAGAAAATGAAACGGAAATGAGATATAAATAGAGACGGTTAGTGCGAACCGTCGCTATTCTTTTATTAACCATCACCGATTTTAAATCTGCGACAGTTTCATGTAAACTGTCGCTAAATGTGGCATTAAAATCGTCACAACTTTTAAATTAGCGACGGTTTAACTAAAATCGTCGCTAATTTAAAAATTCGAACTCATTTTCGGCAGCGTGCTAATAATATGCATGCCGTGAATAATACTATTGACAACGTGATATTAATGTACGCCGTTAACGTCTGAACACGATTTTTTTTTTAAAAAAATAATTTACTTTTAACAGCACACATAAATATGCACGCCGTTGATAACACTATTAACAGCGTGTTTTTATTGTGCGCTGCGGATATTACTATCCGCAGCGTGCTTTTAATGCACGCCGTTAATAGTAATATCCGTAGCATTCTTTTAATGCACGCCGTTTGTCAGGGCCCGTGCTCTTAATTGATATTTAATTACCACACAACAAAGATTAAATGGTGTAAACAGCGAAAACGAGTTTAAAACATTCATTTGGGCCTACAGAAATTTCGGCATGACCTCCCCGTAAGTAGGACATCCCAAAAATTTCAAAACACCACAACAACAATATACGCTCGAAAATAATACCAAGTTCACAATCAACCACACCAACATCCTATAGGCGCACTGGCTAGGACTAGACACAACATACCACAAATAAAATCCAAACAACATTAAAACATAACCATACAGCTACACAGGGCATCTCCCTGGCAAATGTATCAAACCAGAATATTATATATAAATATCTGGAAACTCTAACACAAACTGTGTCGCATCAACTGCATAGATCATGAATCCTTCATTTCCTGTCGACAAAATTCTAAACATTTCCATTGCTGACACTAATGGAATACGTGATTGCGAATCACTACCGTAAAAATTCCATTTACTGCCATAATACGGTCTGAATCTGACGACTCCATGGAAACAATCAACGGTTGCTCGATAATTAGACAGAATATCCATTCCCAGAATACAATCGAAGTCAGACATATCTAGCTTGATGAGATTAGTTATCATAATATTATCATCGAATCTAATCACACAATTCAGAATTATCTCATGAGACATCAAACATACACCGGCAAGAGTAGAGACTGACACAGTATCTATCAACGGAATAGTAGCAATCTCATGCCCATCAACAAATATAGCAGTTACAAATGAATGAGATGCTCCTGTATCTATCAGTATACGAGCAGGATGATTAAAAATAAGGCAGATACCTGCAATAACTCTTCCCGGTTCATCTTGAACTTGATCCGGGTTAAAGCATGAACTCGAGCTTTCTGTGGCCCTCGGAAACGCTGCTGAACCGAACCTCTAGGCTGAGGATAGCTAGACTGCTGAAAAGACTGAGTCGGAACAAAAGGTCTAGTTGTTGGTCCTCTAAAATCCTGACCAAACTGAGGTTGCTCAAATTGTTGTCTTACTGCATTCGGACATACCCTAGCATAATTTCCAACTTGCCCACAGATATTATATAGTGACCCGTTCCAGAATCACTTACTAATCAAGAATTAAGCATGCAGTTAACTTAATTAATATCAGAGATAAAGGCGGAAAAGGTCAACAAAAGAAAGTTATACAACCCAATCGAAAATCCAGAACAACTCAAATTAAAATGAAAGTATACGGTACAACCATATCGAATCAAAAGGTACTGAAGATCTAAACCAACTGGTTACTCCCCGTCCTCAACATCCTCCTCCTGAGCCATCCAACCTGAGGCCTGCCCCGTGGGAATGGGGTGTCCAAGATAAACAAAACCGAGGACGTGAGCGATAAGAACGCCCAGTACAAAAGCATGAGTATACAAGCCTATACGAAATGCACATGCTATGATATGATACCAGGGTAGTCAAGAAACAGGAGTCACAAAAGATCTCAAAATGCTCAGTCTAGAGGCGCCAAGTGGATAGTGCCGCGCGGTACTCCTCTGGGTCACTGCATCCACTACAAGATCAGACGTGGACCTAAAATGTCCCGGATCACCGAAGCCCTCCGGACCCGTCGGCCACTGTGTACTCTCGGTGTCCATGCGTCCACAAGACAGGGCTGAGCGGCCCCATAAGATATAGCTTATCTCGAAAGAGATACAGCTCAACAATAAAGGCTATCTCGAAAGAGATACGGCTCAAGATGAAATGTAACATGCAGTAATAAACGTGACATAATAGCATGCATCATATGACATATATCAATGCACCAAATAATCATGCAACACATATAAGAATGTATACTCGACCAGGATATCTCGGATAGTACTTTCGTACCTCAAACCAGCAGATCCTAACAATCCGCCCTAGAATCAAGCCTGCGTCCGCAGCCCACTGATGTCGCTATCTCCCAACTAGAGCACAGCTCCGCTACAAAACCAGTAGCTCCCCGCTAGTGCCTGAACCTCGGGAAAAGACTAGAAACCAATCGGAAACGACTAAAATGCTCTGGAACGCTCGGACTTGGCGAGTAAGAAGTGAAGCCTCGCGCCTCTATTTATAGCCAACGTTCGGACGATCCGATCCACTTCGGAAGCTCCGATCCGGTACACTTCGGACGATCCGAACCCTGCATGTCTTCTACGTGTCCAGCCACCTGGCTCGGACGATCCGAACCCTGATCGGACGATCCGAATCCTGCATGTCTTCCACGGTTCCATCCACCTGTCTCGGACGATCCGAATCTTGATCGGACGATCCGAACCCTGATCGGACGATCCGAACCCTGTTCGGTCCTTCCGATCCCACCGAAATATAATTAATCCAATAATTAACTCAAATTAGGCATCGGGATACTACATTCTCCCCCCCTAAAAAGGATTTCGTCCGCGAAATCGTGTCTGAAGAATGACAATTCTGAACAACAATACATTCAACTTAAGAATGAAGTACAACCGAAAGTACAACTGAAATTACAATCATAACTGAAAATACTACAACTAGAACAACTCTGGATGCTCTGACCGCATACGACTCTCTAGTTCCCAAGTGGCTTCTTCAGTACCTCGGCGCTGCCACTGCACTAAGACAAGAGGAATGATCTTATTCCGCAACACCTTGTCTTTGCGATCTAGAATCCGAACTGGTCGTTCCACGTAAGACAAATCCGAATCAAGTTGAACTTCAGAAGGATGTAAGATGTGAGACTCATCTGCTACATATCGTCTCAACAAAGATACGTGGAACACATCATGAATACTTGATAGGTACGGCGGCAATGCAAGTCTGTAAGCCAAATCTCCCACGCTCTCCAATATTTCAAATGGACCAATAAATCTCGGAGACAGCTTACCCTTGAGACCAAATCTCAAAATCCTGCGAAAAGGCGAAACTCGGAGAAACACTTTCTCACCTGGCTGAAAATGAAGAGGTCGACGATTGGTGTTCGCATAACTAGCCTGTCGATCCTGAGCAATCTTAATCCGCTTCTTGATTACTGCAACCTTATCAATAGCCTGCTGGACTAACTCCGGTCCCTCAACATGTCGTTCCCCAACTTCATCCCAGAATAATGGAGTACGACAACGTCGCCCATACAACGCCTCAAATGGTGCCATACCAATACTACGATGATAGCTGTTGTTGTACGCGAACTCAATCAAAGGCAAATGATCCTGCCAAGCGGTTCCGAAATCCATAACACAAGCTCGCAACATATCCTCAAGTGTACGGATAGTCCTTTCTGTTTGACCGTCGGTCTCTGGATGATAAGCCGTACTCAAACTTAGTGAAGTACCCAATGCTGACTGGAAACTACCCCAAAATCGTGAGGTAAAACGAGGATCTCTGTCACTAACAATACTGACTGGCACTCCATGCAAACGTAAAATCTCTCGAATATACAATCGAGCCATACGATCGAAAGTGAAATCACGGTTATATGGCAGAAAATGAGCAGACTTGGTGAGTCGATCCACCACTACCCAAATAGCATCACTGTTCCTCGAAGACAATGGCAAGTGAGTAATGAAGTCCATCGCGATATGCTCCCACTTCCATTCAGGAATAGGTAAGTTCAACAATAATCCTCCCGGTCGACGGTGCTCTGCCTTAACCTGCTGACAAACTAGACACTTGGAGACAAACTGATAAATGCTGCGCTTCATCCCTTTCCACCAAAATCGTGTCCTCAAATCTTTATACATCTTGTTGCTTCCCGGATGAATACTCAGCTTGCTTCGATGAGCCTGAGACAAGATTTCTTCCCTCAAAGTATCATTCTCTGGTACTACAACCCAATTAGACAAACACAGAAGACCATTAGACTGATAATGGAAATTACTATCTCCACCAACCAACCGAGCTAATCTCTGAGTCTTGAGATCAGACATCTGAGCATCTCGAATCCGAGTGAACAAAGTTGGCTCAGATAAAATGGTAGCAACACGAATTCTCTCCATACCTTTCCGATGTTTGAACTTAAACCCCAACGAACAACAATCCTGGACAGTACTAGACATAGTACTGGTCTGAAGTGCAGAGGCTCTCACCTTGCGACTAAGAGCATCGGCTGTGAGATTCGCAGAACCTGGATGGTACTTGATCACACAGTCATAATCTTTAAGTAGATCCATCCAACGACGTTGTCTCATGTTCAACTCAGCCTGAGTGAATAGATACTTCAGACTCTTATGATCAGTAAAGATTTCAAACTGAACACCGTACAAATAATGACGCCAGATCTTTAGCGCAAACACAATAGCAGCTAATTCTAGATCATGAATAGGGTACTTCTCCTCGTGAGATTTTAACTGTCTGGAAGCATAAGCGATCACATGACCATTCTGCGTCAACACACACCCTAAGCCTTGAAAAGAGGCATCGGTGTAAACACTGAAACCATCAGATCCTGACGGTAACGCCAAAACAGGTGCAGAAGTCAGAAGTCGACGAAGCTCTCTGAAACTATCTTCGCACTCAGATGACCACTCAAATGGAACATCCTTCCGAGTAAGTTGCGTCAATGGTCTAGCTATCTGAGAGAAATTCACGATGAAGCGACGATAATACCCTGCCAGACCTAGAAAACTACGAATCTCGGCCACTGTCGTCGGACGTGACCAATTCAGCACTGCCTCAATCTTGCTAGGATCCACAGAAACTCCTTCCTTGGAAATCACATGACCAAGGAATACTACACGATTAATCCAGAACTCGCACTTACTCAGCTTAGCATACAATTGCTTCTCGCGAAGAATCTGCAACACAATCCTCAAGTGATGGATATGCTCTTCCACACTGTGAGAATAAATCAAGATATCGTCGATGAAAACCAAAACAAACTGATCTAGAAAATCCCGAAAGACACGGTTCATTAGATCCATGAACACCGCTGGCGCATTTGTCAATCCGAATGGCATAACTAGAAATTCGTAATGCCCATATCGAGTACGAAATGCAGTCTTGGAAATATCATCATCTCTGACTCTCATCTGATGATAACCCGATCGCAAGTCAATCTTGGAGTAAACAGAGGTACCCTGAAGCTGATCGAACAAGTCATCAATACGAGGTAATGGATACTTGTTTTTGATCGTCACACGATTCAGCTGGCGATAATCAATACACAATCGCATCGATCCATCCTTTTTCTTGACAAACAAGACTGGAGCTCCCCAAGGTGAAACACTCGGGCGAATATAACCTTTATCAAGAAGATCCTGCAATTGCTGCTTCAATTCTCTCATCTCTGATGGAGCAAGACGATAGGGGGCACGAGAAATCGGTGTAGTCCCTGGCATTAACTCGATGCCAAATTCCACCTCTCTAATCGGAGGAAAACCAGGAATCTCATCTGGAAAAACATCAGGAAACTCACAAACCACTGGAATATCATCTATACCAACACTACCTGTGGACGAATCAATCGCATAGATGAGGTAGCCTTCACCGCCCGACTCTAAAGCACGACAGGCTTTCAGAGCAGATACCACTGGCATCGGAGGTCGCGCTCCCTCACCATAGAAAAACCAACTAGAGCTCTCAGTCGTACGAAACTGAACAAGCTTCTTGTAACAATCCACAGTAGCTCGGTAGGTAGTCAATAGATCTATACCCAAAATACAATCAAAATCTTCCATCTCTAGGATCATAAGATTTGCAGTCAATTCGTTACCCTCAAAATCTAAGGGACAACCCATCACTAGACGCTTTGCTAACACCGAATGACCCATCGGAGTAGAAACGGAAAGAATGACGTCTAGAGAAACATACGGTAACTTATGACGCTTAACAAATCGTGCAGAAATGAATGAATGTGATGCTCCGGTATCAATAAGAACAAAAGCAGGAATACCGCATAAACAAAAAGTACCTGCTATAACTCTCCCTGTCTCATCTGCAGCCTGATCCTGGTTCAGCGCAAATACCTGACCTTGGGCACGAGGTCGAAGATTTGAACTACCCATTGCCTGACCCTGCATCCTCTGCTGAACAGTCGTCTGAGATCCGGAACCAGATCCTGCTCCACCTCGCAACTGAGGACAATTCTTCTTAAGATGACCCATCTCTCCACACTGAAAACAAGCTCCCGCGGCTGATCGGCACTGCTCCGATGGATGGTTCTTCCCACAATGCACACAAGAAACCTTCTTCTTACCAAAGCGAAAAACACCGCTAGACCGTGATCCAGATCCAGAAGAAGAAGAACCAGATTTCTTGAAAGACTGAGATCGAGGGCTCAAAGTACTCGGAGGTCTAGAAGAAAGAATAGACCTACCACGCTGGAGACTGATCTCTGCCTGGCGACACCGGTTCACTAACCCATCATAAGAAGTAGGATTATCGCAGACAGTGACTCGATCAAAGATCTCCTGGTTAAGACCCTGAAGGAAATGGTCATACTTGGCCTCAGAACTGCCACTAATATGAGGAGCAAAGGGTAACAACTCGAAGAACTTCTGCTGATATTCATCAACAGACATACTACCCTGCTTAAGATTCAGAAGTTCAATCGTCTTTGCCTGGCGAAGGGCTGGAGGAAAGTATAGCTGCATGAAAGCTGCACGGAAATCGGCCCAAGTCACCCTACCCTGAGACTGGACTATCGGCGCACAAGTCGATCGCCACCACTTACGCGCACGGCCCTCGAGAAGAAAACTAAGGGTCTCCATCTGCTGCTCTTCGGTGCACTGGAATGCACGGAAACAACTCTCCATGCGCTCTAACCAATCCTCAGCATCATCGGGAGTCTCACCACCGACTAAAGGCTTAGGCCCCATCTGAATGAAACGATGCATCTCAAAACGCCTAGGGCCATCCCGACGATGACGATGTTCACGATGACGCCTACGATCATCCTGGTCACCCCAACGACCTACACTCCCCTGACTACTCTCATCACCAAAGTGGTCAGCCATCGCTACAAGATAGAATGGGGAAAAATGGTAAAATGGTCAACGAAAAATCCCAAAACAGAATCTATATCCCAAAATCATAAGCATGCTCTGATACCATAAATGTAGTGACCCGTTCCAGAATCACTTACTAATCAAGAATTAAGCATGCAGTTAACTTAATTAATAACAATCAGAGATAAAGGCGGAAAAGGTCAACAAAAGAAAGTTATACAACCCAATCGAAAATCCAGAACAACTCAAATTAAAATGAAAGTATACGGTACAACCATATCGAATCAAAAGGTACTGAAGATCTAAACCAACTGGTTACTCCCCGTCCTCAACATCCTCCTCCTGAGCCATCCAACCTGAGGCCTGCCCCGTGGGAATGGGGTGTCCAAGATAAACAAAACCGAGGACGTGAGCGATAAGAATGCCCAGTACAAAAGCATGAGTATACAAGCCTATACGAAATGCACATGCTATGATATGATACCAGGGTAGTCAAGAAACAGGAGTCACAAAAGATCTCAAAATGCTCAGTCTAGATGCGCCAAGTGGATAGTGCCGCGCGGTACTCCTCTGGGTCACTGCATCCACTACAAGATCAGACGTGGACCTAAAATGTCCCGGATCACCGAAGCCCTCGGGACCCGTCGACCACTGTGTACTCTCGGTGTCCATGCGTCCACAAGACAGGGCTGAGCGGCCCCATAAGATATAGCTTATCTCAAAAGAGATACAGCTCAACAATAAAGGCTATTTCGAAAGAGATACGGCTCAAGATGAAATGTAACATGCAGTAATAAACGTGACATAATAGCATGCATCATATGACATATATCAATGCACCAAATAATCATGCAACACATATAAGAATGTATACTCGACCAGGATATCTCGGATAGTACTTTCGTACCTCAAACCAGCAGATCCTAACAATCCGCCCTAGAATCAAGCCTGCGTCCGCAGCCCACTGATGTCGCTATCTCCCAACTAGAGCACAGCTCCGCTACAAAACCAGTAGCTCCCCGCTAGTGCCTGAACCTCGGGAAAAGACTAGAAACCAATCAGAAACGACTAAAATGCTCTGGAACGCTCGGACTTGGCGAGTAAGAAGTGAAGCCTCGCGCCTCTATTTATAGCCAACGTTCGGACGATCCGATCCACTTCGGAAGCTCCGATCCGGTACACTTCGGACGATCCGAACCCTGCATGTCTTCTACGTGTCCAGCCACCTGGCTCGGACGATCCGAACCCTGATCGGACGATCCGAATCCTGCATGTCTTCCACGGTTCCATCCACCTGTCTCGGACGATCCGAATCTTGATCGGACGATCCGAACCCTGATCGGACGATCCGAACCCTGTTCGGTCCTTCCGATCCCACCGAAATATAATTAATCCAATAATTAACTCAAATTAGGCATCGGGATACTACATATTACAAGATCCATGAACTCCCGTACACTGAGTGCTGAAATGCTTACCACCACAACGATCATAAAATACTCCAACTGGTGACCCAACTGAACTTCCACGCTGACTGCCGGAACTAGAAGAACTACTACGAGTCTGTTTCTTAAACTGTTTTCCTTTGGCCTTAAAGTTTTGCTGCTTTGGTTGCTGATAAGACTGCGAAGGCCGATACGACAGTAAAGGACGGTATAGTGGTTCACCAACTGGCATCGGCACATTACCTCCAAAACTCTGAGGAAAACCTGGTTGAACTGACTGTGGTTCTGCCAAAAGTAGACTTGCCTCCACATTCTTGGCTTTCTCAACAGCATCGGCATAATTAACAGGTGCTCCAGCTACTACCAAAGTACAAATGGTTCGATTCAATCCTTGCATAAAATGCGATAGCTTGTTCCGATCACTGCTAGCAACATGAGGGACATAGGCAAGAAGTGCTGAAAATTGAGAGGCATACTCCACTACAGTCATGTTACCTTGAGCCAATCTATTAAATTCAGCTTCCTTGGCCGAGTACTACGAAGGCGGTGAATACTCTCGAGCAAACTGTGCACAAAACAAATCCCAAGTAACTCTTTCACCTGACTCTTTCAGAGCTTCCTCGGTAGTTTCCCACCATAAATGGGCTCGGTCTTTTAATTGACAAATAGCCAAGTTAAGCTGCAATTCAGGGGTGTACTCCAACATATTGAACAAACGCTTCATACTTTTTAGCCATGCAATAGCTTTCTCACCATCTTCATTCCCAAAGAATCGAGGAGGACGCATGTTCTGAAATCGGGATATGACTAGTTCCATTTCACCCATTCCTCTGGTCAACTGATCCACTTCATGTACGACGTTGACATTTCGTGCTTCACCACGAGGACGACGACCTCGTCTTCCCCAATCAGTCTCGTTAAGTCCTCTAACATTTGGAGCTTCAGACTCCTGAACAACTTCCTTTCCTTTTCTACCCTTACGTCCCGGTGCCATCTACAATACACAAGGATTTAATCCACAGGCAGAAAAATAATCGGCTGAGTATAAAAGCATAAACTTAAACTAATACGCTCTAGTCATACTGATACAATCAATTCAAAACATATACACAAGTAAGAGCAAATAATCAAACACATGCACAATCATTTTATTTGTGCCTAAACTCGAGTATCCTAGACTCTATTTCGAGCGTATCCCAGTTACGCTCTGATACCAAACTGTCAGGGCCCGTGCTCTTAATTGATATTTAATTACCACACAACAAAGATTAAATGGTGTAAACAGCGAAAACAAGTTTAAAACATTCATTTGGGCCTACAGAAATTTCGGCATGACCTCCCCGTAAGTAGGACATCCCAAAAATTTCAAAACACCACAACAACAATATACGCTCGAAAATAATACCAAGTTCACAATCAACCACACCAACATCCTATAGCCGCACTGGCCAGGACTAGACACAACATACCACAAATAAAATCCAAACAACATTAAAACATACGCATACAGCTACACAGGCCATCTCCCTGGCAAATGTATCAAACCAGAATAATATATATAAATATCTGGGAACTCTGACACAAACCGACTGACTACTGGGTACCACTCGCTGACGCTCCACCAGACGTGTCAAAACCCCTGGAATGACCTGTTATGTCATAAAAAACAACCACAACATCAAAAGAAAACAGGGGTCGGACCCCAGTACGATAAACCAGTAAAATCACGACGTATATAAAAGACATGTAATAATACCAAGTAAATGCAATGCTATGAGATGCATGAATGGTAACAACGGAACAATGGATACCAAAAGGAGTCCAAACGAATAGCATCATTAACAGTAACAGTGGCCACCCGTGCCAGGAATGCAGCATCAAATCGCCGCTCGTCCATGCACGTAGCATCGGGAATGCGAGTAGCTAAGTCGCTCGTCCCTAGCTGTCATCTGGGAATGTGGCTAATCCTAACACACTCGTCCCTCTGATGACTCAATATCTAAACAGAATCAACATAAATAGCCGTCAAAGGAGTCAAGGCTCAATATGTTATGCGAATATAATTAATGCATGAATGCATCAAAATAAAAATTCAATGCACATAATAGCAAACAAAATTCACCGAATATTCTTACACGCCAATATAAGCGTCATAATGATATAGGTTTGAGCGTACCTCAATTGCAACTTACAATACCACAGAAAATCTTAAGGAATATCGAAGGAACTCGTCCAACGATATAACCTACAATATAAATTCGCTATACACTTCAATACAACGCATACCAAACGACTAAACCAAAATAAATTGTCTCGGTTAAAAGTCGAATTCCGGGCAGCCTAATAAACTCATACAAATTCTGAAATTCCAAGCTTAATACCTCAAGAAACGAAGCTAGAATACAACGGAAATTTCGCAAAGGTGGCTCGCCGGAAAAAGTCGCCGGAAATACTGTTCACGCCGGAAACCTAGCTGGAAATTAGGGAAAACGCTCAATTCTTCACTTTTATAAACTAATACACCAAAAACAACCAAAAATCGAAGCTAAAACCTTACCTAAATTCGAAACGAAGCTACGCACACTGCTGCTGGAAAACAATCCAAATCGAGCTCGTCACTTACCGATTCATGGCAGGAAAGTAGCTAATAGGTGGAAGGAAGAAGATGGCTAGGTGCTGCACTTCAACTCCAGCCTCTAACAGAGCAACGCGGCTGAGGCAGAAAGTCACGAAGAAGGGCCGAAAGCTTCTGGAATGGAAGAGAACTCTGATCTGCTGTACGCTATCTCCTAGAAATGGTTTGGGTAATTATAATAAAAATGGGAAATGGGCTGGGCTTACTAATTGATATTGGGCCTCACACCGTTAATAGTATCAAGTTACTATTCACAACGTGCTTTTAATACACGACGTCAATAGTAATATCTGCAGCGTGCTTTAATGTACGCCGTTAATAGTATCAGTGCAACACTATTAACAGCGCACATATGGGTGTACGCCGTGAAAAGTAGTATTCGCAGCGTGCTTTTAATGCACGATGTTAATGACGTACTGCGCAAAATTATTTTTCTTATAGTGTTCAAGTTTGAATTAAATCGAGAATTAAACGTTTCACGAATAATTAAATAGTAAATTAAATCGAAAACATCGAATTTAAGCTAAATAAAATTATTAAAAATTAAATTTTAGTTTAAATAATTATTTGGGATTGTCTAGAGTCAATAAAAGTAAGAAAAGTCAAAATCAATAAATTCTAAAGTGCAAGGGCAAAACGATCATTCTACATCTGTGTATTACTAAAAGGGTTGGTAGCGTCCCGAAGGATCATAACACATGGTAAATGATATACTATGATGATTTTGATGAAAATATTAAATTTTATAATTTATGGTAAAGTTTTGCAATTTTTACTGTAAAAATGCTAAATTTGGAAAGTCGCGATATTTTATGATTTAAAAAGGGAAATTGAAATTTTTTTTAGGGATGTGAATTGACTATGACAAAGAGGATAGATGATATGTATGGGATTCGTTTTAAGAAGGAACTGTAAACTTAAAATTTTTATAGGAATATCGTGAGGGAAAATGCCCAGAGAGAGCTCGTTTACGGGACAAGGACGCAAAGGAAGCCCGACGATTGTATTTCCATTTTACGTTGGTGCCTAGTGCCCGTCCCCTTGCGCAATGGGAGCTAAGACTGATGAGTCGACCAAATGATAAAAGGCTAGTCACTTTCAAGGATCAAACTTCACCCAAAATGATAAAAGATGCAAAGATTTACGATTTACGATTCATGGTTTATTATGCAAAAAAAGTTATTATAAATAAATGTATGATTTCAATGCATGTGCTTGTATGTGTATTATTTGATATTCATGCATAGAACGCGCCGAGTCATTAGATTTACTAGGGACGCTTGAGTGGATCGAGTACGGTAGTACATTCTCGAGAGACTTTATTTTCCCCACTAGATTGTTAGGCAAAGTTTAAAGGATTTTATTAGATATTTTATGATTTACTTTGAAGTTAAGTTTTGATCATGTAAAAGTTGAAGTCGAATTTTGGTAAGTGACGATTTTAGAGATTTTATGCACTTGAGATTTAAATTGTTAAATTATTTTAATTTATGAAAATATTAAAATTATTTTCAATTATTGGTTTTCAAATGAATGGATATAAAAAAAAAAATTAGTAGAATTTCAAAGAAAAAAGTAAAGGTCGTTTCAGCTAGTGTACTAGCTAGATATCAATTTGTAGCTTCAACTTCTTAATGTTGTCTGGTTTGAGTTTTGGAAGCAGCTTGTTCTAGAAGAAGTATGTGTAGCCTGACGTTAGAATAACTAGACGGAGAATTGTACAGATCAATTGAGATCTTGACGAAGGCTGTCGGACTTGACTTCACGTTGTCCAACTAGAAATCTGTTAATACAAGGAAATAACAATTGTATTCTGAAATAGCTCGATGTTGTTTGACATCACTAATACAAAATATTTCCAATTTAAATTTTTGTATACACAATTTTAATATATTTAATTTAATATTGATAAAAATATAATAAATTAATATATATTTTTATATTTAAACTAATCTATAAGTCCAAAAACCAAAAAAATTTAATATAAAAGCCTAAATATAAATTTATTTTTACATTTTCAACTAATAATATAATTTAAAAAAACTTGTAACTAATAACTTAATAAGCGTAATTGAAATTAAAAGAAATTTGGATTAAAGGTAAAATTAAAATTTTAATCTAAGTACATAGTAAATCATCTGTTGTTTAATTTCTTTTGTATATCTTTTGTAAATCCTTTGTGTTTTGTAAAATTTTCAAATAAGAACCTTAAATTCATTATTATTCTAGAGTTTAAATTTCTCCTTTTCTTAGCTCAGTTTGAGTTGAAGATGTTATATAGGCTGGAAACCAATAACCTCCATGTGTGCGAAAGCCGCTAAAGTAAAATTTGGTAAAACAATGCCACGTATCAGATTCCTCTTTTGATCCCAAGCCTCAGATGATATCAGAGCCATGTAAATAGTCTGGTTAATCTTCTGTTTCTGATTTGAAGAGTTTGAAAACATTAATATTTTTTCTGATGAAGAAAATAATAAAATTAAATGGGCAGATAGACCTACCCAAAACAAATATTATTATGATAGACCTACTCCAATGAATGTTCTTATTTAAGAACAAGAATATATATTTTCCAATAGTTATAATGGAAAAAGTATTAATGAGTGGAATATTGATGGTTTTAGTGATAATCAGATTTATAATACTGCTCACAGAATGCTCATGTATAGTACTGTATGTAAAACATCAGGCAATACTGAAAAAATATTGCTAAAATGATAATAGTAGGATTTACTGGCCAACTTAAAGGTTGGTGGGATAATTATTTACATTATTTACATAAATATGAAATTTTTAATTCAATTAAAAATGAAAATAATATTCAATCAGAAAATGTAGTATATTCATTAATAATGACTATGATTGAACATTTTACTAGAAAATTCACTGATAATAATAAACAAATTAGAACTTTATTAAGTAATCTAAAAAGTAAAACACTTACTGATTTTAGATGGTATAAAGATACTTTCTTATCTCGTATATATGAGATACCAGACTGTAATAATAGTTTTTGAAAAGCCAAATTTATAGATAACATACCTTTCTTATTTGCTGAAAGGGTTAGAAAAGTTTTAAGAAAGGATGATATAAATATTCCTTATGAAAATTATACTTATGGAAAATTAATAAGTACTTATATTCAAGAGGGTTTAGCTCCCTGTAATGCATTAAAATTAAATAATCAAATTAAAAGACAGAATTTACTACAGAAAAAACAATTAGGTAAATTTTGTGATCAATTTGGTATGGACTTACCTAATAAAAGTAAGAAGAAAATTAAAGATAAAAATGAAAAAAATTATAAGAAAATACATTTTTCTGAAAGAAAAAAAGAGAAGAAGAAGAAGAAGAAGAAGAAGAAGAAGAAGAAAAGAAAGAAAGCCGTGATTTACGGAAAGCTGAAAATTATAAAGCTAAAAATAAATTAATTATTTCTAGAAAATGTAAAAAACCAAGACATTATGCTAATCAATGTTGGGCTAAAAACAAAATTAATAATTTAAATATAGATGAAAATCTAAAAGAAACATTATTTAAAATTATATTGGATTCGAATAATAATTCTGATAGTGAAATTGAAAATTCTTCAGAATCCTATAATTCAGAAGAAATTGTGGATAATGAATAAGATATTTCTGATTCAGAAGAATGTAATAATTGTATACAAGGAAAATCTTTTATTAATCATATAGATCATAATAATGATGATTTTTATAAAATTATGTCCTAATTTCAATATTTAAATACTAATGTTTTAACTAACAATAATATTTTAGAATTCCTTAAAATGATTAAAGATCCAATATTAAAATCTACAATTATTGATCAAATGGAAAATACTTCTTCTACAAGCAATAATAATATTCTTGTTAAACAAGAACAAGCTTATACTATGAAAGAAGTTAAACATCTTTTACAGAATAAGTATAAACAACAAAATCCAGTTACTATACAAGATTTAGTTAAAGAGATAGAAAATCTTAAACAACAAGTAAAACTTTTACAATATAACAATAATAGTTTGAATTATCGTATTTCAGTTATTGAAAGTTATAATAACAATTCATTTCCTGAAAGTTTTGAAAATATCCAAGATATTTCATTTCCTGATAATAATCAAAAACATTTATCTGTTTTGAGTATGATAATATCCCGAAAATGGTATTGATGTGAATCTCGATACGAATAAATAGCAAACACGATTAAAACGCAATCGCACCCTCTATTTAATTACGACAATAAGACTCGTGTGTTTTCCCGATCTTTTGAATCAAGTAATTGATGTGTTATTCACCTCTAAACTATAAAAGTTTAACAACAAATAAACACGAGGATAACAATTGAAATTTGATACGAACCTTCGAAGAACGACGCCTACGACAATCCGCACAAGCACGATCGACAAACGCCACAAAGTTATAAACTTTGATAAGTTTGATTTGATTTAACAAAGCTAAAGCCTTGAAAAGTTGAGAGAAAATTCTCACAAGTTTGATAAAACTCAAAATAATATGTGTATTGTGTGTAAAATTTCGTCCAATATGGTTTACATATCAAAAAGATTACGAGAATCTAGTTACCTAACAAAATAAAACTCTAAAGAAGGAATAATTCGCGCAGAAAACACTAGGCACGGACCCCGTGCAGACCTCCGTGTCTGGGTCCGTGTACACTCGGTAAATAGACTTCAGTTGGAAACAAGGGACACGGACCCCGTGCCCACCTCCATGTACGGGTCCGTGTAGACACTGTCTTCGCCAATAACATAGGGCACGGACCCCGTGCCTAGGTCCGTCGTCGGGTCTGTGTAGACACTGTCAATGGGCACCTCAAGCTGTATAGAGCACGGACCCCATGTGCAGGTCCGTGTACGGGTCCATGTAGACTCGGCCGGCTCGAACAATGCTTGAATCACATTCTGTTGGCCTCCAAACGTGCTCCCAAACATCACGAACCCTTTGGAACATTGCTCCTTGCACTTAAGCCCTCCTTGATACATCATAGACCCATGCAACGCTCCCATGATCGCATCATCATCCCCTTCTTGAAAAGGATTTGTCCTCAAATCTTTGCTACCTACACAAAAATGAAGCAAGTTAGTAATAACAAAGATTATGTGACCAACATGCTTACCTCGAAATTCAATTCTGTAGGTGCTGTCCCCCATGTGCGTCATTGACCTTTGGAACCTCAACTCCTTGGTTGCCCTCTCCATGTAATCATCAATTACTTCAAACATCAAATAACGAGTGACATAGAATGATAATGTTAATATCGCATTAAGCATCATGAAGATTAAATTCCTCCCCTTCTTAGACCTAGTTAACAACACAAAAATTTCAACACAAGTGCACACCCATAGTTTACTAGGAATAAGAATTGTCTCATGCAATGAATATGAAATGAAAAATTTACCCCCTTTAAACATATATCCACCATGAATGGAAGGATCATCATATTCAATCATGCAACGGGCAAAACAATCAACAACAAGGTACAACTCATGCAAAGGGAACGCACCATGTGTACTACCCATGCAATCATTTAACTCCTCGCAAGAATTCAAGTCTAATATGCATGTGAACACTGGTAGTTAACAAATCCCCACAATTTAGTAACTTGGGGGAAATCAAGATTCATGATAGGTACATGCATGTCATCAATCATCTCAAGTCCATAGCAGTCAGTGAATAAAGATAAATTGACACATACTACCTTAACCCTCAAGTTCGCAACCCACCCTACAACTCCTTGAAAACAAAATAACACTACTTTTAGGTAAGGGAGAAAGTCATACCTCATAGTTGTTGTAGTGGCAACTAACCTTACCTCGTCGTGATTGCACTTGCATTCTCGAGGCTCAAACTTTTGGGTTCTCCCTTCGACAAGACTCACTTGTCCCCTTGTCATGATAACTCCAAGATCCTGCAAATAAGAAATAGCAATGCTCGGGATTGAACCGGCGATTTCATCACAATATGGGTAAACCACTTTGTACAAAGGTACATGTAATGGTTTATGCAATAATAAACAACTCTCAACCTCACTCTTTTCACTCCTTTGGGCCATCAAATTATTTTTCTTTTCTTTTTCTTTGGCCTCTTTTTCTCTCTCTTTTTTCTTTTCTATGGTCATCTCACTCTTTTGTTCACTCTTTCTTTCGACCATATATTTTTCTTTTTCTTTTTCTAAGGCCATCTCACTCTTTTGGACACTCTTTTTTTCGGCCTCATCTCTTTTTCTTTTCTTAATTAATCCTCAAGTATTTGTTTTGGTGACAAAGGTATTAATACAATTGGTTCTTTGTTTAGGACAAATGAGTACCTATTCTTGAAACCATCATGTGTTACCTTCCTATCAAATTGCCAAGGTCTACCCAACAAGATATGGCAAGCATGCATGGGCACCACATCACACAAAACCTCATCACTATACTTCCCAATCGAAAAAGATACTAGTACTTGTTTGTTAACCTTCACTTCCGCACAATCATTCAACCATTGAAGTCTATATGGTTGAGGGTGCTTTAAAGTAGGCAAACTCAACTTCTCCACCATCTCACAACTAGCTACATTGGTACAACTTCCCCCATCTATAATAACGTTGCAAACCTTTTCGTTCACAAAGCACCTAGTATGGAAAAAGTTCCCCCTTTGATTGGTCTCCTCCTCCTCGACTTGGCCAATCATGATACGCCTAGTCACCAATGATTCACCTACAACCGCCTCATATCCCTCGACAGGATCCTCCAACTCAGGCATCTCATCATCATCACTCTCACTTTGGGACTCATACTCACCATAAGCATTCAAAACCATCACCCTCTTATTAGGACATTCACTAGCAATATGACCCAACCCTTGACACCTAAAGCATTTAGTATCCCTAGAATGATTAGAAGGAGTTTCAGATTTACTTGGACTCCTTGCTTAGGTGCCTCTTGCTTAGTGTCAAATCTTGGCTTGTCCACCACTTTATTTTCCTCACGCTTCACAACATTGGATTGCCAAGAAGAAGACGTACCTCCAGTTTGGTTGGTGCGGCCAACCCCACGCCTTTTGAGTTGTTGCTCCACCTTTATGGCCATTTGCACCATCTCGTCTAGATCCAAGTAGTGCCGAAGCTCCACTTGATCTTGAATTTCCCTGTTCAAACCACAAGGAAAACGTGCCATGGTCGCCTCACTATCCTCCTCAATATTTGCCCTAATCATGACTACTTCCATCTCCTTATAGTAGTCCTCAACACTCTTAGCTCCTTGCCTCAAAGTTTGTAGCCTCTTAAACATCTCTCTATAATAGTGATTGGGCACAAACATTTTTCTCATGACCTCTTCATCTCATCCCAAGACTCAATGGGTCTCTCATTATACCTCCTTCTAGTGGTCACTAATTGATCCCACCAAATGAGAGCATAGTCTAAGAATTCGACCACCGCCAACCTCACCTTCTTTTGTTCGGAGTAGTGGTGACATTCAAATACGAACTCTACCCTCTTTTCCCACTCTAGGTATGCCACTGGGTCAAATTTCCCATGGAACAATGGAATTTTCATCTTAATGCTACACATGTGACCATCTTCCCTAGTCTCCTCATATCTACCCCGCATGGCTTCCCTTTTTCTTCTCCCAAATCCTCTACCTCTTCCATTCCTACCCCAATTCTCATTTTGACTCTCATCGCCTCCTCCCAGATCATATTCCTCATCATCTCCACCCAAATATCTAGGCTTAGATTTACCCCCACTAACACTAACCTCAAGTTTACCCAACCTCTCATGCAACGACTCCATTTGGGACGTCATCATCCTACTAAAATCCCCAAACAACGCATCTATTTGGACCTTGGACAACCCCGAATTCGAACTATTTCCTACCTCCCTCTCCATTTAATTCCAAATTTGTACCTGCAAGAAAAGGTTAGTAGAAATAAAATAATCCTGACCCAAATGCTCACGGTCACTCCAAAGAAATTCACTCGTCTTTTCTCACAATTTTTTTTTTGCTCACAACAAATACTTACCGTTCACTCCAAAGAAAAGTCACTCGCACTCAAGTGTATCACTCGAATTTTGAAAGCTCTCTTGGAAGTGCTCAAGCTTTGTATTCTGGGTATATCAAACAATCAAGGTTCAAACTTGTGAACAAATGCGACCGACTCACTTGGACTGTGTAGACAAGAAATTCGAATATAGGGAATATTTTTTTTTTTGACTGTGATAGGCAATTGAATATGACGCTCTAAAGGGAATCGAACAATATACCAAAACAATTGTGTAGGCAAATTTTCGAAATTTTGTATTTTTTTTTTTAAGCTGACTACAACTCGAAAATCCCAAAAAAATGAAGAAAATTGACCTAATTTTCGAGAAACACTGTTTCACGAAAATTTAATAACGATAGAACGAAACATATCTGAAAACGATTGAAGAAATAACACAGATCTGAAATTTAACAAGATAACTTACTTGATTTCAATAAACCCAAAGCTCTGATACCAAATGATGTGAATCTCGATACGAATAAATAGCAAACACGATTAAAACGCAATCGCACCCTCTATTTAATTACGACAATAAGACTCGTGTGTTTTCCCGATCTTTTGAATCAAGTAATTGATGTGTTATTCACCTCTAAACTATAAAAGTTTAGCAACAAATAAACACGAGGATAACAATCGAAATTTGATACGAACCTTCGAAGAACGACGCCTACGACAATCCGCACAAGCACGATCGACAAACGCCACAAAGTTATAAACTTTGATAAGTTTGATTTGATTTAACAAAGCTAAAGCCTTGAAAAGTTGAGAGAAAATTCTCACAAGTTTGATAAAACTCAAAATAATATGTGTATTGTGTGTAAAATTTCGTCCAATATGGTTTACATATCAAAAAGATTACTAGAATCTAGTTACCTAACAAAATAAAACTCTAAAGAAGGAAATAATTCGCGCAGAAAACACTAGGCACGGACCCCGTGCAGACCTCCGTGTCTGGGTCCGTGTACACTCGGTAAATAGACTTCAGTTGGAAACAAGGGACACGGACCCCGTGCCCACCTCCGTGTACGGGTCCGTGTAGACACTGTCTTCGCCAATAACATAGGGCACGGACCCCGTGCCTGAGTCCGTCGTCGGGTCCGGTAGACACTGTCAATGGGCACCTCAAGCTGTATAGAGAACGGACCCCGTGTGCAGGTCCGTGTACGGGTCAGTGTAGACTCGGCCGGCTCGAACAATGCTTGAATCACATTCCGTTGGCCTCCAAACGTGCTCCCAAACATCACGAACCCTTTGGAACATTGCTCCTTGCACTTAAGCCCTCCTTGATACATCATAGACCCATGCAACGCTCCCATGATCGCATCAGGTATACTAATATCACCCTATTAATAAATAATTCTTATAAAAGGAATTTCATTGCTATGATAGATAATGGTACAGATTTAAATGTTATACATGAAGGATTAATTCCTAAAAAGTATTATAAAACAACTCATTCTGTTTCTCATGCAGGAGAAGAACCATTAGAAATAAATTATAAATTACCAAAAGCTTATATTTGTAAAGATAAAAACTGTATTCAAACCAGTTTTTTATTAGCGAAAGATATTTCTAGCCAACTTATACTTGGTTTACCATTCATTTATCAAATTTATCCTTTAACATATGTTGATGAAACAGGTATTATAGGAACTTATCAAGGTAATCATATTTCTTTTTAGTTTATAACTAAACATGTTCATAGAATTTAAATGAATTACAAGAACACATTGAAAGAAAAACCTTTCAAATAAATTCTTTAAAAGAAGAAGTAAAATTTCTAACAATAGATGATAAATTATAGAATCCTAAATTAAAGGAAAAATTAAAATTATTTATAATAAATTTTCATTAGAAATATGTAATGATCTTCCAAATGCTTTTTGGAATAGAAAGAAACATAAGAAGAATATTCCTACCAAGGCTTGTCCTTGTCAAATGAATTCGGAATATTTAGAATTATGTAAGAATGAAATTCATTCTTTGTTAGAAAAAGGTTTAATAAAACCTTCTCAATTTCCTTGATCATGTACTATTTTTTATGTTAAAAAACATTATGAACAGGAAAGAGGTGTTCCTAGATTAGTCATAAACTATAAACCCCTTAATAAGGTTTTGAAATGGATTAGACATCTTATTCCTAATTAAAAAGATTTATTAGACAGATTAGTACATGCAATTATATTCTCAAAATTTGATTTAAAATCAGGATTTTGGCATATTCAAATAAAAGAATCTGATAGATATAAAACTGCTTTTAATGTTCCAACAGGACATTATGAATGGACTGTTATGCCATTTGGCCTTAAAAATGCTCCTTCAGAATTTCAACAAATTATGAATGATATTTTTTTTATTCATATAACAATTTTATAATTGTTTACATATATGATATTCTAGTATTTTCAAATGATATTGAAACACATTTTAAACATTTAGATATGTTTCAAAATATTGTTATTCAAAATGGTCTAGTTATATCAAAATCAAAAATAATTTTGTTTCAAACTAATATTCGATTTTTAGGTTATATGATTGAAAAAGGGATAATAATTCATATTCAAAGAAGTATTGAATTTGGTTCAAAATTTCCTGATATAATAACTGATAAAACTCAGATACAAAGATTTTTAGGGAGTTTAAATTATATTTCTCCTTATATTAAAAATTTAACCAATGATTCTGCTATCTTATATGATAGACTAAAGAAAAATCATTTACCTTAGTCTGAAAAACATACTAAGGCAGTGAAAAATATTAAAGAAAATGTTAAAAATCTTCCTTGTCTTATGCTAGCAAATCCCCAAATGGGATAAAATTTTTGAAACTGATGCTTCAGATATAGGTTTTGGAGGAATCTTAAAATAGGTAGATCCTCAATCAAAACTAGAATATCTTCTCAGATTTTATTCTAGGAAATGGAATAATGCCCAAAACAATTATTCCACAGTGGTCAAAAAATTTTTGGCTATTGTGAGATGTATTTTAAAATTTCAAGATGATTTATATAATCAAAAGTTTATTATAAAAACTGATTGCAAATCAGCAAAATTTATGTTTAACAAAGATTTGAAACATGATGTCTCCAAACAAATGTTTGCGAGATGGCAGGCTCATTTAGCTCCTTTTGATTTTGAAATCATTTATAAAAAAGGTGAAGATAATCACTTACCAGATTTCTTAACTCGAAAATATTTATCCTAATGTTTTTATTTACAGATATGTATTCCCGAGGAAGAGGAGAGTTCTCTTATAGAGGGCGAGGTGGTAGGGGAAAACCCCCTAATATTATTGCACAGCATGGAAAACAGAGGCTAATAGCTCAAAACTTATCAAGTTCATCAACCAGTAATACTGAGCAAAATGAATTATAATGAATTTCAAGAATTCTTGAAACAAAAGCAAAGAAATAATATAGATTCTCAAGCTTCAACATCATATGCTAATATCATCAAAGAAGATGATAATAATTCGGCTCTATATACAGAGACAAAACATCGAGAATTAATTTTTCTTATTAGAAGAAAAAGATACTCAATGGGCAAAAAACTCCATGGACTATCATGAAAAGATATTTAACCAATACTTCATATGTATATGGTTTTATAAGCAGAGAGGATTTTATGAAAATTTTCTTTTATCTACAAAAAGTGTTGATATAACTCACTTTTTCAGTAATACTCATCAGAAAGGAAGTTATAACTTCTCCAAGTTCATTGTCAAAAAGATCATATCTATTGAAGAATGGGGTATATATCTATTGATGGAAAAAGAGTTTTATTCTGAAAATCATAAAATGAGTTTTAAATTCAATTTTTGGGATTATAAGTTTTAATAAAACTCTGTTTTATGAAAATGAAAAGAAGAAACATACATGGTTTCTAAAGATTTGTGGAAATGTTTTTCATCATCCTATTCCAAATTGGTTTTTCATTTGGTGGAAGATATTTGGTCCATCTGCAAAGATTTTGTCAGGGGTTTTTATAAAACCCATGAATACTTGGTTAAATTTTTCCCCAAGTATCAAAAAATCATTTTCTGAACATTGGATCGATGGTAAGACTTTATGTCTATTCTTCATGGAATTTGTAATTCCATGGATCTGGAAATGACAACCAGAATTTGGGTACACTGATGAAGGTATCCCTTGCATATGGCGAGTCAGTCTCACTAAATTTTGGGACAAATTACTGCGTGATGATCCAGAAACTGGAAAACCTTATGGTTATGACCCTCTTCATCAAGTGGAGGAAAAAAATTTCATTATATCAGAAAGAACTTCATAATGAACAAGAAAAGGAAAAAGCCGCACTGGATTCAGACTCCATAGATTTATCTGATTTTGAATTAGATTTTGAATTAGAACATCCAATATTCTGAAAAAGATCCTTTTTCATTTCTTCAATATAAACCTCAATCATTTTATCTTTTTAATAAATCTCAGAAATTTTCTGAGTGAAAATCTTAAATGGACTTATAGAGGCTTTTTCCTTTTCTTGTTCATTATGAAGTTCTTTCTGATATAATGTGTAATGCCCGAGAATTTTATCCTAGTAATCGGTAATTATTGAGTTATAATTGGATATGATTATGAGAGGATTAATCGGGACGCGGTTTGAATTCAACATGAAAAGATGTATGTGTGAGGAAATGAGCCTCGCGCATATGCGCGACCAGATTGGGCGCATATGCGCGGAATAGGCAGAACCCCTTGTTTATATGCGCGACGTGTAACGGCGCACATGCTCGAGGGTACCCGAGAGTTGGAAAAAATGAGCAAAGGCCTCACGCATATGCGAGGAGATCGGGCGCACATATGCGCGAGCTGCCGTGAAAGATACGCGCCGAGACATTATGTCTCGCACATATGCACCGAGGAAGGTCGCGCATATGCGCGAGACGTGTATTATTTATATTGAGCCACATGTTCCCTTACATGCAATTGATATATATATAATCCTTCCTTCAGTAATTCAAATGAGGAAACGAGAAAGGGTCGAAGTTTGGGGAAGAAAATCCTTACGCCTGTATATTGCAATCCGTCCGTCTGATTTTGAATCCGACTTCGATACTGTGTTCCTATCGACGCATGCTACAACTGGACGTAAGTTTTGTTACGTTTTGTCATGTCTTAAAATTATGATGTTGTCAAAATCGAATATGATTCATATATGATGTTCTTGATATGTTAGACATCGTAGAATCAAAGACAGATTGAAAAACAGACTGATTATGGAATTGTTGTGAATTTCAGAGTTGATTGGGTTGAGATATGATATCAGATGTGTATTCTTATTGATCATGAGTTGCAGGAATTGATATGGGTCGATTTGTATTGCTGGGTATATTGAAATTGTGCAGTTATGCCGTTGAAACAGAATGTGATTTAGTTCTGATTATATACAGTATCGATTGATTGGGATATTGATATTGTATTCCTCGTTATCATCATTGCCAGATTGAGTATTGACAGGCATTGAATCCGAGACTTCGACAGAGTCATACTGATATAAAGACATGTATAAATAAATGTTGATTCGGGATTGCACAACTCGAGTTAGATTTACTTGAGTCTCCCAAAATCACATACTGAATGATTATTGCATTTGATATTTGCAATGTTTGATATTGATATGCTTATTCTATTGACTATAGCAAAGCATGAGTTAGAATTGGCAGAACCGACTAGTCTTTGACAGAACCGTCATGGCAGAACCGCCAAGTCACTGGACTTTTGGATATATGTCGATAGACAGAGGAGAAGACCGACTCCTATTGCAGATCTTCAATATAGACAGCCAAAGTCTGGGACTAAGAACGTACCACCATCTAGCTGGGGTAAAGTAGATGGGAGAACGTTGCGTTCTTATTCAGATCGGGATCCCTAGATTAGGATGAGTCGAGTCAGAGTCTAGTAGTCACAGAGTGTGATTCAGAGATTGTACTGATACATGTTTTACAGATTTGATACATGTTATTGATATATGTTTCATGCTTTTATATATGTTTTTATATGACTGCATGTTTACATTATTTATACTGGGATATATATCTCACCGGAGTTATCCAGCTGTTGTCGTGTTTGTATGTGTGCATGGCAACATGTGGGACAGGATCAGAGTCCAGAAGATGAGGAGAGATCGTGATTAGAGTGGAGACTACAGACTTCGATGTAAATAGGGTTGAACACTTGATAATTAGTTGTTGAACCTTAGATTTAGATGAATGTATGTTGTATAAGATTTATACTTTTATACTGATATGTATATTAGATTGATTCCATTACGTTCCGCACTATATTTAAAAAAAATTAGACCCAGATTATTTGTATTGATCCAATTATCCCAATAATGATTAAGTAGATGATTAGCGTCCGGGTCCCCACAACAGGTGGTATCAGAGCGATAGATCCTTTAGATTGAGATAAGAGCTAGTGAGCGGGGTAGATTGAGTTTTCATTCCTGCTTTTGAATGCTAGCATATCTTACTGCTTTAATACATGTTACTTGCTTATCTGATTTGATATGGTAATGTGTTTTAATGAGAATGAATCAGCACCGATTCTGGATCAGCAGTAAGATGATCGGAGGAGGACTGAAACTGAATTGTGGTATTTGTTACTAATCCATTTGATTATCAGATATGCCTCCGAGAAGAGTACCAGAACAGGGTAGCACTTCGAATCCTCCCATGGACGTTACCGCCACTCCTATGGAGACATTATTGAAAAGATTTCAGTCATTTCATCCACCAACTCTGAAAGGTACAGAGACTTCAGTGGACTGCGAGAGTTGGCTATACGATATCGAGATGCTATTTGAGTCCATGGATTATACCGATGAGCGAAGGGTGAAACTGATGGGACACCAGTTACACGATGTAGCAAAGAACTGGTGGATTACGACGAAGCGGGCATTAGAGCACCGAGGTACGACTATTACCTGGAATGTTTTTAGAAATGAGTTTATCAGAGATTCTTCCCAGTGTCGTACAGGAAAGACAAGGGGGCAGAATTTGCCAATCTGAGACAGGGGCAGTTGAACGTTGAAGAATATGTGACCAAGTCCTCTACCCTGTTGAGATTTGCTCCACATGTTGCTGAAAGCGAGGAAGCTACTGCTGATCAGTTCATCAATGGCTTGAACCCCGATATTTTTACATTGGTGAACACAGGGCGACCGAAGAATTTCACTGATGCCTTGAATCGAGCCAAAGGGGCAGAAGCTGGTCTGATGAGACAGAAAGGAGCTTCGTATGTTCCTCCGGCACCGAGGCCACAGCAACCTCCTTCCAGATTTGAGGGTGGTAGCAGCAGTAGTGGGAAGAAAGATTTCTTGAAAGCCCGAGGAAAGCAGTTCAAGAAATCAGGGAGCAGTTCTTCTAGCTCCAGTGGTTCCAAACAGAGTTATACTGGACCTTACTGCAGAACTTGCGGAGGGAGACATCCCACTGAGCAATGCCAGGGAGTGACTGGTAGCTGCAACGTTTGCAAACAATCGGGACACTTTGCTAGAGTGTGTCCACAGAGAGGTTCCCAAAGATCTCAGGGAGCCGAATCATCTGGATCAGCGGCACAGACTGATAGACGATCTGCTGTTGTGAATTCATTTCAACCAGGCACAGCTCAGTCACAGCAGAGGCCCGGAGGTAGCCAGACAGTGAGCCAGTCTCCTAGACAGCAGGCCAGAGTATTCGCATTGACAGAGGAGCAGGCACAGGAAGCACCAGATGATGTTGTTGCAGGTAACTGTTTTATTTCTGGTTACCCTGCTTATGTATTAATTGATACCGGTGCTTCTCATACATTTATTTCTGAGAAATTTGCATTGAGTCATGCATTGCCTATTGAGTCATTATCGTCTGTAGTGCCTGTCTCTTCTCCGTTGGGGACATGTTTAATATCAGTGAATACTGTAAAACATTGCATACTACAGTATGATGGGCAGGAGATTGAGTTAGATTGCATCGTACTTGGATTGTCTGATTTTGACTGTATTATCGGGATTTATATGTTGACCAAGTACAGAGCGACTGTTGATTGTTTTCACAAGATTGCGAGATTCAGACCAGATATGGCTGACTGAGTGGAAATTCTACGGTAAGGGTTCTAGATCGAGAATTCATTTGATATCCGTAGTGTCTATGACTCGATTGTTACAGAAAGGAGCAGAGGGATTCCTTGTCTATTAAGTTGATTTACTAAAATCGAGTCCATCATTGGCAGATCTGCCAGTAGTGCGTGAGTTTGCTGACGTCTTCCCAGATGAGATTTCGGGATTACCTCCAGCCAGAGAAATAGACTTTAGCATTGAATTGATGCCAGGTACAGTGCCAATTTCTAGAGCTCCGTACAGAATGGCACCAATTGAGTTAAAAGAATTGAAGAATCAGCTGGAAGACTTACTGGCCAAGGGTTACATCAGACCGAGTGTTTCTCCTTGGGGTGCTCCAGTACTGTTTGTAAGAAAGAAAGACGGTTTGATGAGACTATGCATCGACTACCGGCAACTGAACAAGGACAACGATAAAGAATAAATATCCTTTGCCTCGTATTGATGATTTGTTTGACCAGTTGCAGGGTTCTTCTGTATATTCCAAGATCGATTTGAGATCTGGATATCATCAGCTGAGAGTCCGAGATTCTGATATCTCAAAGACAGCATTCAGAACCAGGTATGGACACTATGAATTTATTGTCATGCCGTTTGGTCTAATGAATGCTTCAGCTGTATTTATGGGATTGATGAACCGTATATTCCAGAAATATCTCGATGAATTTGTGATTATATTCATTGATGATATTTTGATTTATTCAAAGAATATGAGTGAGCATGCTGAGCATTTAAGAACTGTGTTGCGAATTTTAAGGACTGAGAAATTATATGCTAAACTGTCGAAATGCGAGTTTTGGTTGAGACAGGTGGTATTTCTGGGTCACATTATATCCGGAGACGGTATTTCTATTGATCCCAGTAAGGTTGAAGCCGTGATTTCTTGGCCGAGACCGACTTCTGTGCCAGAGATTCGCAGTTTTATGGGTTTGGCAGGATATTATCGATGCTTTATTAAAGATTTCTCCCGAATTTCCAAACCGATTACACAGTTAACTCAGAAAAATGCACCCTTTGTTTGGTCAGAAGACTGCGAATCCAGTTTTCTGGAATTAAAAAAAAGAGGTTGACCAGTGCTCCAGTATTGATTATTCCCTCAGGTACTGGCAACTTTGTGGTTTATTGCGATACATCTCACCGAAGATTGGGTGGTGTTTTGATGCAGCGAGGGCATGTTATTGCTTATGCCTCAAGACAACTTAAGCCACATGAGACCCGTTATCCAATTCATGATCTTGAATTGGCAGCCATTGTATTTGCATTAAAGATTTGGCGACACTTACCTCTATGGTGAGAAATTTGAAATCTATTCTGATCACAAAAGCTTGAAATATCTGTTTTCACAGTCTGAATTGAATATGAGGCAACGAAGATGGCTTGATTTGCTTAAAGACTTTGATTGTGAAATCAAATACTATCCGAGAAAGTCTAATGCAGCAGCTGATGCACTGAGTCGAAAGGTATGTTCTTTATCCTTGTCGACGATCGGTGTTTCAAATTTGATAGAAAACTGTTGTTTGTCTGGATTAGCATTTGAAACATATTATAGACCGTTGAGACTTTATATGGTGCAAGTAGAACCAGAGCTGATTATGAGGATTAAAGCGGCTCAGAAAGTTGATCAGAATGTACAGAGATCAGTATCGATGGTCAGAACAGGGCATCGATCAGAGTATCAGGTACGTGATAACGTCTTGTATGTGAATAATCGTCTGGTTGTGCCAAATGTTTCAGATTTGAAACGAAAAATATTTTCAGAAGCGCACAACAGTCGATTCAGTATTCATCCTGGTGGCAGAAAGATGTATAACGATTTGAAAAGACAATATTGGTGGAAACAAATGAAGAATGATATTGCAGAGTTTGTTTCAGAATGTCTAAATTGCCAACAGGTGAAAGCAGAGAAAAAGAAACCAGGAGGATTATTACAGAGTTTGTCTATCCCTGAATGGAAATGTGATCACATTTCCATGGATTTTGTGACGCAGTTGCCGCGTTCCTACCGAGGTTGTGATGCGATTTGGGTCGTAATTGATAGATTGACCAAATCCCCATGTTTTATTCCACAAGGTTTTCTAGTTTTTGGATCATCACGCAGTAATTTGTCCCAAAATTTAGTGAGACTGACTCAACATATGCAAGGGACACCTTCATCAGTGTACCCAAATTCTGGTTGCCATTTCAAGATCCATGGAATTCCAAATTCTATGAAGAATAGACATAAAATCTTACCATCGATCCAATTTTCAGAAAATGATTTTTTTAATACTTGGGGAAACATTTAACCAAGTATTCATGAGTTTTATAAAAACCTCTGGCAAAATCTTTGCAGATGGACCAAATATCTTCCACCAAATGAAAAACCAATTTTGAATAGGATGATAAAAACATTTTCAAAAATCTTTAGAAACCATGTATGTTTCTTCTTTTCATTTTCATAAAACAGATTTTTATTAAAACTTTCAATATAATCCCAAAAATTGAATTTAAAACTCATTTTATGATTTTCAGAATAAAACTCTTTTTCCACCAATGGAGATATATCTCATTCTTCAATAGATATGATCTTTTTGACAATGAACTTGGAGAAGTTATAACTTCCTTTCTGCTGAGAATTCCTGAAAAAGTGAGTTATATCAACACTTTTTGTAGATAAAAGAAGATTGTCATAAAATCCCCTCTGCTTATAAGAACCATATACATATGATGTATTGGTTAAATATATTTCCATGATAGTCCATGGAGTTTTTTCCCATTGGGTATCTTTTTCTCTATAAGAAGAATTCATTCTCGATGTTTTGTCTCTGTATATAGAGCTGAATCATTATCATCTTCTTTGATGATATTAGCATATGATCCTGAAGCTTGAGAATCTGTATTATTTCTCTGCTTTTGTTTCAAGAATTCTTAAAATTCATTATATAATTCATTTTGCTCAGTATTACTGGCTGATGAATTTGATAAGTTCTTAGCTATTAGCCTCTGTTTTCCATGTTGTGCAATAATATTAGGGGGTTTTCCCCTACCACCCCGCCCTCTATAAGAGGACTCTCCTCTTCCTCGGTAATACATATCTGTAAATAAAAATATTAGGATAAATATTCTCGAGTTAAGAAATCTGGTAAGTGATTATCTTCACCTTTTTTATAAATGATTTCAAAATCAAAAGGAGCTAAATGAACCCGCCATCTCGCAAACATTTGTTTGGAGACTTCATGTTTAAAATCTTTGTTAAACATAAATTTTGCAGATTTGCAATCAGTTTTTATAATAAACTTTTGATTATATAAATCACCTTGAAATTTTAAAATACATTCACAATAGCCAAAAATTTTTGGCCAATGTGGAATAATTTTTTTGGGCATTATTCCATTTCCCAGAATAAAATCTGATAAGATATTCTTGCTTTGATTGAGGATCTACCTGTTTTAAGATTCCTCCAAAACTTATATCTGAAGCATCAATTTCAACAATTTTATCCCATTGGGGATTTGCTAGCATAAAACAAGGAAGATTTTTAACCTTTTCTTTAATATTTTTCACTGTCTTAGTATGTTTTTCAGACCAAGGTAAATGATTTTTCTTTAGTCTATCATATAAGATAGCAGAATCATTGGTTAAATTTTTAATATAAGGAGAAATATAATTTAAACTCCCTAAAAATCTTTGTAACTGAGTTTTATCAATTATTATACCAGGAAATTTTGAACCAAATTCAAAACTTATTTGAATAGGAATTATTTTCCCTTTTTCAATCATATGACCAAAAAATCGAATATTAGTTTGAAATAAAATCATTTATGATTTTGAAATAACTAATCCATTTTGTATAACAATATTTTTAAACATATCTAAATGTTTAAAATGTGTTTCAATATCATTTGAAACTACTAGAATATCAACTATGTAAAAAATTATAAAATTGTTATATGCAAAAAAAAAAATTAATTTGATGAAATTCTGAAGGGCATTTTTAAGGCCAAATGACATAACAGTCCATTCATAATGTCCTATTGGAACATTAAAAGCAGTTTTATATCTATCATATTATTTTATTTGAATCTGCCAAAATCCTGATTTTAAATCAAAATTTGAGAATATAATTTCATGTACTAATCTGTCTAATAAATATTTTTTTATTAAGAATAGGATGCCTAATATATTTCAAAACCTTATTAAAAGATTTATAGTTTATGACTAATCTAGTAACACCTCTTTTCTGCTCAAAATGTTTATTAATATAAAAAGCAGTACATGACCAAGGAGATTGAGAAGGTTTTATTAAACCTTTTTCTAACAAAGAACGAATTTCATTCTTGCATAATTCTAAATATTCAGAATTCATTTGACAAGGACGAGCCTTGGTAAGAATATTCTTCTCATCAAAATTCTCTTCATATGGAAGATATATAATGGAAGATCATTACATATTTCTAAATTTATTATAAATAATTTTAATTTTTTCCTTTAGGATTCTGTAATTTATCATCTATAGTTAGAATTTTACTTCTTCTTTTAAAGAATTTATTTGAAAGGTTTTTTTTTCAATCTGTTCTTGTAATCAATTTAAAATTCTATGAAGATGTTTAGTTATAAACTGAAAAGAAATAGGACTACCTTGATAAGTTCCTATAATACATGTTTCATCAACATATTTTAAAGGATAAATTTGATAAATGAAAGGTAAACCAAGTATAAGTTGGCTAGCAATATCTTTCGTTAATAAAAAAATTGGTTTGAATACAGTTTTTATCTTTACAAATATAAGCTTTTAGTAATTTATAATTTATTTCTAATGGTTCTCCTCCATGAGAAACAGAATGAGTTGTTTTATTAAAATATTTTTTAGGAATTAATTCTTTCTGTATAACATTTAAATCTGCACAATTATCTATCATAGCAATGAAATTCCTTGTATAAGAATTATCTATTAATATGGTGATATTAGTATACCATTTTCGAGATATAATCATACTCAAAACAGATAAATATTTTTTATTATTATCAGGAAATGAAATATCTTGAATATTTTCAAAACTTTCAGGAATTGAATTGTTATTATTAATTTCAAAAACTGAAATACGATAATTCAAACTATTATTTTTATATTGTAAAACTTTACTTGTTCTTTAATATTTTCTATCTCTTTAACTAAATCATGTATAGTAACTGGATTTTGTTGTTTATACTTATTCTGTAAAAGATTTTTAACTTCTTTTATAGTATAAGCTTGTTCTTGTTTAACAAGAATATTATTATTGCTTGTAGAAGCAGTATTTTCAATTTGATCAATAATTGTAGATTTTAATATGGATCCTTAATCATTTTAAGGAATTCTAAAATATTATTGTTAGTTAAAACATTAATATTAAATCTTGAAATTGGGACATAATTTTATAAAAATCATCATTATTATCATCTATATGATTAATACAAGATTTTTCTTGTATACAATCATTACATTCTTCTAAATCAGAAATATCTGATTCATTATCCACAATTTTTCTGAATTATAGGATTCTGAAGAATTCTCAGTTTCACTATCAGAATTATTATTCAAATCCATTATAATTTTAAATAATGTTTTTTTAGATTTTCATCTATATCTAAATTATTAATTTTGTTTTTAGCCCAACATTGATTAGTGTTGTGGATCGAAGTTGAGTTTAGAGGAGGGGTGAATAAACTCTACTCTTTTTTGCTTTCTAAGGAGGTGCTAAAATCTTGTTAGAGATAGTAGTTTATCTTGTTGCGTATACTTTCACCATATTACAATTATAGGTGCGGAAACAATCTGATGAAGTAGGTGAAAGACAGTAATAACAGTAGACAGTATTTGTTTATGGAAGTTCGAAGATGAAATCTTCTACGTCTCCCCTTCTCCTGTTTCCAGAAGGTATCACTAAAAGACTTTGGATATTACAGTACAACTCTTGTACACACCCACTTCAGAAGGACTTACACTTTTGCCTACTGAAACTCTTAGTTACTCGACACAGTGAAAATGTGATACACAAAGTTCTGAAAATACTCTTTTCAGATTACAAACTCTTCTGATAAAGTATAAGTGATAAATTTTTGTGAAGAGTATAAGAAACACTAGCACAGGATGATCTTAAAAAGATCAGATATTTGCTATGAAGCGTGTGCTACTTTTCTTTGTTTTGAACTCAAAGTTATCAAGGAATTTTGAAGTTGTCGCGTTGAGTGAGATAGTGTTGTTCCTTGATAGATATTTTTTGCGTACTACTGTCTTTGTATATGGGTTTGTTCCATGTATATATAAGTGACTGAGTTCAATGTCTATGATCAGAGGATGACTTCAGACTTCTGATTGAATCAGCTTTATTACCTAAAAAGGTTCTTGCAGAAAAACTATAAGACAATCAGTCCTGATTTATACTAAAATTTGTAAAGTGAATTAAATGACTCCGTACAGTATTTAATGCTGCAATTAATACTAGTACTTGGTAAACTTAACGGTAACATTTAAAATAGTCCTGTTAGGTAACATCTTCTTCTGATTCTGTTTTTCTATCATTTCTACTGCTTTTGTTTTACTAGAGCAGTAGCTTCTGATTTTCTTATCGTCTACTGTTTTCTTAAAGAATGCTGCTGGTTTTTATTTTCATCGCCACAATTAATTCATGTCTATCAATTTCCCCCTTTGTGGTGATGCCAAAACCTAAACAGTAGGAAAGCGTTAAAGAATAGATAACAGTTAGCAAAAGGATAATATCAGTGAAATTAACAAAATAAATTGTCAATCATTAGTTCCAATTCCCTGTATATGACTTCTTCATTTAGAGTATCCTGAAATCTTCTATCTGAAGGTTCCGCCTGGTCTTCTGATCTCCTTTGTTCTGCTTCAGATGGATCTCTTCCTCTTCTTTGTTGTTCTTCCCCCTTTTTGGCATCAGCGGCAATAATACGGGCCATAAAGTCATCCATTCTTCCAGACAAATTTTGAATGTCATTGGTCAACATTTCCAGATATGGAGCCTGAGTAGAGATTCGATCATTAAGAGTAGTGAGAGATTGAGTTTGAGAGTCAATCTTGGCATCCATTAATTCCATGGAGGTGGAGAATGAACGAATGAGATCATCATGCTCGGTGAGTCGATTAAGCATGTCAGATTGAGCAAGCATGATATGACCATGATTTCTGGATATAGCTTGTCTGAAAACAATGGTTTCAGCATACATTCTATCCATAGATTCCGCCGTTTTATGTATTTCTTTGGACATTCGTTCTTGGAAGAACTGAGCACCACTGAATTCTCTTACACTTTCACGAGACATCCGCTTGACTAAATCAGAAATATTATTGAGTTCCCTTTGTATAGTGTCAATCTGAAACTCTAAAAATTGAATGGTTCTGATTCTGGTGATGGAGTTCGTTCAAGCAAGCATTGCCTTGTTTCAGCAAGGCGAATATCCGTGTGAGTTTGTACAGAATTAGTGATAATCAATGCAGTAGAGACTTGATATTTGGTATGGGAAATGGTATCCACCAAATCAGTAGAAGGGCCAGGGTTAGCAGAGCTTTCATCTGGAACAGTAGTGACAGTTGGTTCGGCAGCAGTGTTCGTAGGAACAGTCTCTTCATCAGGAGCAACAAATGCAGAGCCCAAGTTCTCTTCTGATGGACCAGTTTCAGCAGGTATGATTGATTGGTCTGCAATCATAGGTTCAGATTGCTGATTCAAAAGAACTTTCATTTCTGCTTGATGTGCAGCAGAAAAGTTCTCTAAATTTAGCAAAGAGGATATAGCATCTGATTCTGCCATGGGTTGGTCTGCTGTTGGAGAAGATGATGGGACTAACGAAGTAGTTGGATCAGTTTCATGAGCAGTAGAGGACGTGGGAACAATTGATTCAATGACTTCTTCCACTATAGCCAGTTCACGCACAAACAAAAGAGATGATGACTGAAGAGGCTTCTTTGGTGATGCAGGAGTACTGAGAGCATAAGCTTTTGGTGAAGCTGTAGTCCGTTCCTCAACTGTCTGAATTTGTGGAAAGTTTGGAACAAAGCCGACATGATATTCAATTGGCTCTCCAAAGGCCTGTTCTTGAGCAAGAAGTTGCTCACTCATCTGTTTCAATCTGTCAGTTAGAATATGAATGACGTTTTGATCCTGAACAGCAGTAGGAATCGTAGGATCAAAATTTGACTTAAGAGTTTTCAGAACAGATTCTAACTTCTGACATTTCAGCTATTCGAGGATGTAGTTTCTTCTACGCATTACCTCGATTATGTTTTCAGTTTTGGCAAGCTGAAAAACCTTCTTCTCAGTGTTCATCATTTTCCCATAAGACCCTTTCTTCTGGAAGTATGCAAAGGAATGAAAAACTTGGACCTTGTGCCATTCGTCAAAAAAATTCATGTCATCATTGGTAGAGCTTTCTATTTCTGCCAAGTGAAGATCAACACCAGTGGTCACAAATGTCTTGGGTCCGAGAATTTGTGGTTCTTCATTCAGCTTTCCTTTGCCTTTATCGGTCGATGAGATAGGCAAAATGGGTCGAAAGGCAGAAGACCCCGTAGTTGGTTCTCGAATTACGATTCCAGACACCGGTCTGAAAATAGAAGCAATAGATGTTGCTGGAACAGATGCAGCAGCTGGGAGTGAAGTAGGAGCAGTGGGTCGTGCAGAGGAAACAACTTCTGTAAACACTTGTCTGATCGGTACACTCTCAATTTCAGAAATTTCTGTTGCCTTCTTGATCTTAAGAACAATACGAGCTCTCTTTTTTATGGGAGTTGGTGGTAAGGATGGTTGAGTATGAGCAGCAGACTCTTCAGATACTGTTTTGTCAGAATCAGTAGAGATGATCACAATCTTCCTTTTAATCTTTCTTTGACGTCTTTGAACCTCTGAAAGAGTTTCTCCAATCTCCTTTTTCAAAGTAACAAATTCAGCCACAGTTGGCTTGGGCCTTAAAGCGAGTACATTTTCAGCATCAATCATTTTTACAGAAGCAGCATTCTGTTCACTTGTAAGAGCAAAACCAGAATTCTTTAACATTGTGCTGATCTGAACAGCAAATCCAGAGCTTTTCTTTGTAACCATTTCTTTCATAATTCGGAATAGAAAACGACTCCAATCCACTTTAGTTCCTGAAGTGATGGCAGCCATCACTTGGTTTTTCTCCTTTGTTAGTTTATCGAACGTGCCAGCTTTGACTAACAGAGCTTTCGCCACAATATCAGCAATAATTTGATATTCCATTTTGAGGAACATTTTGTAGCAAGAGGGAGACAGTTCTTCTCCAGAAGCTGAGAAAGTGCTGAGAGCAGTAGAAATTTCTAGCTTAGAAATATCAGAGAGTTCAGAGATACCTGAAAGTGGAAGGAGGAAAGTTGCTCCCAACAGTGCGGCATCAATGGAGATGGATGCGTCTCCTTGAGAATGAATGATCTTTCTTTCATGAACAGTTGCCTTAGCATAGAAGTCCAGAAGGGCAGTTTTGTATGTTACAGCGGGTGTTTCAAAGAAGTTTCGAAGTCCTGATTTTTTAAGGGCTTGAAACATTTTAACAAGGTTCTCATCTTTGATATTGAGAACTGAAGCAAAGTTGACTTGATATGCATTAGTATATGCTACGGCCATTTCTGTAAGTAGGAAAGAGTCAGATAGATTTTGCAGTAGAGAGAAGATGTTTAAGAGAAAGCAATAGCTGAGTAACAAAAGTTTTGAGACGGTAATATTGAAAAGTGAGTAAGTGATATTTTAAAAAAAATGTACAGTTGTCAAGTAAACACAAGGACACGTGTCAGTATGTTTACGGTTGAGTATTTGAAAAGACATGCAGATTTTGTCAGAGACGCGAATGATTTTAAAATTTGAAAGAGGCGGGCTGTCCAGTCAGTTATTAAGAGTAATCAGAAGAAGATTTGTCGTTTTATGATAACGTCTGCTGGAAGTTTCAAAGTACTGAAATATTTGAGCACTTTGATAAAACCAACAGACTCGTTGTTTTATCAAAGAGACAAATATTCTATCTGTTTTCTGAGAAAGATATAAAATTTTAGTCTGAATAAGATACTGTTCCCCCTCGATAAATGCAACTAATAAATGTAGAGATATGAAATCTGAGGACAAGATGGATGAATCTTGGTATTCGTGTAACCAAAATTGCCGGCTCTTCAGCTTCCTGATACTCTATATAAAGGCCTGCAAATTTACAAACTAAGTCATTCAAACTTTTCTTTTTTCAAATCAGTATAAATGATAGGTGCAAATGATCTATCGGAGCCTTCTCCGGAATCAGAATCAGCAAAGGAATTCCAAAAGCAACTTTCAGTCAATGGTATACAGATGTTTGAAAACATCTTTTTCAATACATTAGTTCTAACAAGATTCAAGCTTGCTGGATAATTTTCGAAGAAGACCATCCATATCCAAGATATAAGGAATATGAAGAAAATCCTCAGTTTAGAATTCCTAACCAGTCCTTAGATAAGTTCTTGTTGAAGTACTTTGCAACATAAAAAGTACTTCAAGCTGCTGAAAACAATGAATGGAGTAGATAAACTTAATGTAAGGAAATCTTGACATTTTTGTTCATCTACTGCTTTCATTGAAAAAAAAATGAGTAAGAAAGACTTAGTCTGGTGAATCAGTAAGTGCTTCGGCCGACTTGAGACTCGTCAACTTCTTCATCATCAGATGCATCCGGTTGAGTGGAAGTACTCCATAGATGTGGAATTGTATGTTGTAACCTAGCTTTGAGTAAATGTGCAATGGAATACCAGTATTTATTCTTAAATCGTTTTCTTCTGCAAATAACTCTATATTAGCTGAATAAGGCATAATTTATAAGAGATAAATTGACATTCATATATGAAAGAATCAGAAGAGACTTTGACAGCTTCTACTGGAAGTTTTAAACAGAGTGCCTTATTTTAATGAAGAGATAAGTCTCCTTCTGCTTCTGATACAAAATCAAATATAATCATAATAAAGTTCCCCCTAAATCAATGTAATTATTAAATGTCACATCTTGGTAAGTGAACCGTCGAAAGCTTGATACAGAACGTTTCACATTTCCCCATCGAATGTTATGATTACCTCGATCTCTGGTACCTGATTTATCATCTATAAATTCCGGCATAGAGGTTATCCATTAGTCACTTTTAAACAGAAATATGTCAAGAGAGAAAAGCCCTGACTTGGCTGAGGAGTTTATGAAGGAGGTGGTAGCAGCGAGGAAGAAAGCGATTGAGGACAAGGTGTTTGAGAGGACACTGGCTACCTGGACTAAGATCCAGGAGCTTCAGTCCTCTTTTGAGGGAGGGCGGGTGTCTTCCTCCAAGGAGGTGACAAAAATGGCGAAGTATTATCGACGTCTCCATAGTGCTGACAGTGTGGACGTCTTCTCTGATGATGGCGTCTACCTACTCATGCTCTTAAAAGAGCTGAGGACTCTGAAAAAGATTGCTTTTTCAGAGGAGTTTTTACGTACCTCTACCGGGGAGCTGACCACTTGGTTGGCAACTTGGAAAGAGTACGTTAAAAATGAAGTGAAATTTGTACGCCCCCATCTATATTATTAATGAAAATGTTATGTTATGTTTACTAATTGTCTCTCTCACTTGTCTTTTATTTTCTGCAAAACAACTCTGAAGAAACATAAGAAGTCACAACACATTAATGAAGATAACTAGATAATTAATTTAAGTCTATTAATCCAATTAAGTTTCGAAAATAAGAAAACTTATTTTCAGGCAGAGGTTTTGTAAAGATATCTGCTGTTTGTTGATCAGTAGAAACATATTCCAGACGAATGTCCTTCTTCTGAACATAATCTCTGATGAAATGATGTCTGATGTCTATGTGCTTCGTTCTGGAAGGAAGTACTGGATTTTGTGTGATTGCAATGGCACTGGTATTGTCACAGAAAATAGGTGAGTCGAAGGCTTGAATTCCATAGTCTTTTAATTGTAGTTGTATCCATAGTATTTGAGAACAGCAGCTTCCAGCAGCCAGATATTCTATTCTGCAGTAGATGTGGCTATGGAAGTCTGCTTTTTACTAAACCAGGATATCAACCTATCACCAAGAAATTGACAAAAACCACTTGTGCTTTTTCTATCTAGTTGCAACCTGCATAATCAGCATCTGAATATCCAATAAGATTTAACGATGAATCAATGGGATACCATAAACCGACATTTTGAGTTCCTTTTAAGTACTTCAAAATACGTTTAGCAGCAATATAATGAGATTGTTTGGGGTTAGATTGAAATCTCGCACTAATACAAACAGCAAACATGATATCTGGTCTACTGGCAGTCAGATATAACAATGAACCAATAAGACCATGATACTGAGTTACCTCTACTGGAATTCCACTTTCATCTTTATCAAGTTTAATAGATGAGCTCATTGGAGTAGAAGCAGCAGAGCATGCTTCCATACCAAACTTTTTCAGAAGCTCCTTGGCGTACTTGGCTTTATTTATAAAAATTCCAGTATCAAGTTGTTTGATCTGTAATCTTAAGAAGAATGTTAATTCTCCCATCATGCTCAGTTTCGAATTGATCCTGCATCAACTTTCCAAACTTTGCACATAATTTGGGGTTGGTTGACCCGAAAATAATATCATCAACATAGATCTGTACTAAAAGTATATGTTTATTCTTGACTAAAGTAAACAGAGTTTTGTCAACTGTCCCAATTTTAAAGTCATGATCGATAAGAAATTGCGATAAAGTGTCATACCACGCTCTAGGTGCCTGTTTTAGACCATATAATGCTTTATGTAATTTGAATACATGGTGAGGTGAGAAATGATCGATAAAACCTGGAGGTTGTTCAACGTAGACCTCTTCTTGTATTAGACCATTTAGGAAGGCACTCTTCATATTCATTTGATAAACCTTGAAGTTCTTAAAAGCAGCAAAGGCCAAAAATATTCTGATAGCTTCGAGCCTTGCTATTGGTGCGTAGGTCTCATCATAGTCTATTCCTTCTTCTTGTCTAAAACCTTGAGCTACCAGTATTTCTTTATTTCTGATCACTGTGCCTTCTTCATTTAGTTTGTTTCTGAATACCCACCGAGTTCCAATGACAGCTTGGTGAGATGTTCTAGGTACTAGAAACCAAACTTTGTTTCGTTTGAATTGATTCAGCTCTTCTTGCATAGCTTCAATCCAACTAGGATCCAGAAGAGCTTCTTCAATTTTCTTTAGTTCGTCCTGAGAAATAAAAGCAGCATGCATGTATTCATTAATCATTTGCCTTCTGGTTCTCATAAGCGCTGCTGGATTTCCAATAACCAATGATGGAGGATGAGATTTTCTCCAAATAAAAGGATTTAAAAGGATATCTTCCTGATTTTATATGTTAGGATTGTTCTTGACGGAACCAGTATTAGGTTCTTGAGTGTCTTCTGCTGGTATTGGTAGATCTAATGTATGTACTTCTGGTTCCACTATCGGAATGTCTGGTTCTGGATTTTGAACATCCTTGATGTTTGCTTCTACATCATCTTCACTATCCAGTTCCAAGTGGATCCTGTCTAACATGTTACTTAAATCTGACGTGTTAGATATTTCAGGAGCACTGCTGTCTTCATCGAAGACAACATGAATCGACTCTTCCACATTAAGAGTTCTATTGTTGAAAATTCTAAAAGCTTTGCTTATGGCAGAGTAACCAAGGAATAGTCCAGCATCTGATTTTGAGTCAAATGCAGTTAAGTGATTTTTGCCATTATTTAGTACAAAACATTTGCAACCAAACACATGAAAATAAGATACGTTGGGCTTTTTCCCTTTCCATATTTCATAAGGAGCTTAGCTGCTTCTTTTAGAGTTCTGTTTCTCCTCTCAGCTACTCCGTTTTGTTGAGGTGTTCTGGCAGCTGAATATTCATGATGAATCCCCTGTTCATCCAAATATAACTCAAGTTTTTTGTTAGTGAACTCAGTACACCGATCACTTCTGATTTTAATGATAGAAGAAGATTTTTCATTTTGAATCTTTTTCAAAAGCTTGATCAGGATGCTACTGGTTTGATCTTTTCCTGCGAGAAATATTACTCAAGTGAATCTAGAAAAATCATCAATAACAACAAGAGTATATTTCATTCCCCCTAGGCTCATGATAGGGATTGGACCAAATAAGTCCATATGCAGCAATTCCAAACATCTTGAAGTTGATTTGTTATCTTTGTTCTTGAAACTAGATCTTATCTGTTTCCCAAGCTGACAGGCAGAGCAAACATGATTCTTAACAAAATTAATGTCAGGCAAGCCATCAACTATATTCTGCTTTTTGAGATGATTGATTGACTTGAAATTCAGATGATTCAATTTCTTGTGCCAGAGCCAGTGTTTATTACTAAGAGAAGCAACTAAGCATGTAGGACTATTGACATGATTTGAGTTCCAAGAGACTCTGTAGGTGTTGCCTTCTCTCTTTCTAGTTAATACAGTAGATTCAGCAGAATCTTTAACTATACACGAGTGCTTCTGAAAAGTTACAGAATAACCATTATCACATAGTTGACTAATGCTAATCAGATTATAACAAAGGTTCTCAACCAGTAGCACATCATTAATGGTTATGTTGCCATGGATAATCTTACCCTTACCCACGGTTTTACCTTTTGAGTTGTCTTCAAAGGTTATCTTTGGTCCAGTGCAACTCATTGTCTCGGAAAGTAGGTTTTTATGTCCAGTCATGTGTCTGGAACATCCACTGTCCAGATACCATGTAGAGTTACTGATTTTTGTTTTCTTCTCCTGTTCCTACAAACACAAATTTTAGTATCTGGTACCCAAATCTATTTGAGTCCAAGCCTTATTAGTCCTTTGGGGACCCACATTTGTACAATTTTTGGTGACCTTTTACTTCGGATATCCAAAGATGTGCGTGCAACAGAAGGTCTGTTACTTCTAACAGTATGCATATTAAAATGTTGTTCTTCTCTTCTGTTTTTTGTTGTCTATCTATATCTCTTTTGAACAGGTCTAGAATTATAGTGTTGGTAGTTTTTAACCTTCATAGAGATTTGTCCTCCTGAGTTGAATCCCTTACTGGATCCAGAGCTCTGGTGGACTCTTCCCTAGGGTTCCACATAACCAAGACCATAATGCTTTCTTTTGTTCATCTGATCTACATTCCTTTCAATTTGAACAGTAGGTACTTCTGGTTCATATACCAAGCTGGATCTTACAAAGCGAATGTACTTCTCTTTGTTCATATTCCATTTTGGCTTAGTACTAGTTTCAGATATGCTTTCACTATTGCTGAATCCAAGACCACTTTTGTCTCCAGATACTTCTGCAATTCCGGCATCTTTTCCAGTGAAACTGTAACGACCCATTACAGGCGCAGTGGACCGCCCATACGGCCCACTGCCCCGATCGACCCAAGGCTATCCCGATCTTGGGGTCCCTCTATTGGTCGATCGGGGCAGTGGGCCGTATGGGTGGTCCACTGGGCCTGCAAAAGGTCGTTACAGAAACTGAGGACTTATTCCAAGCATTTACCAGAGCAGATAACCTCTGACTTTCAGATTTTAGTGTCTGGTAATCTGTGTTTATCCTATCATTCTCAGTTTTCAACCTATTAATCTCAACTTTCAGATCAGTACAACTGTTTTCTTGTAGACAAGCAAACTTACTGATTTGATCTTTTAGGTTTTGATTTTCAGTCTTTACTTCCTCGAATGATTGAGAAAGTCCTGAGTACTCATTAACCATCTCATGTAATGCATTAATCAGATCAGTTCGTGTGAATTCATTAGAATCAAAATCAAATACCTCTCCAGATGTCGAGGTTGAATCAGTATCTGCCATGAGACATTTGACTTCTTCCGCATCACTGTCACTGGAATGATCTTCTGAATCAGATGACTCAGAGCTGGAGTCCGCCCATTTGGATTTGCTTTCTTCAGCAATCATTGCTTTTCGGTCTCTTCTGAACTTTTTGTCATTCCTCTTGTGATCCTTATTCTTCTGGTCCTCCTTCTTTGGTTTAGGACAATCAGCAATGAAGTGACCGATTTTTCCACAGTTAAAGCATCCCATATCACCAGATGGTGAATCTTTCTTAAAATTGCGATTGGAACCCTGATAAGCTCGATGGTTCTTTTTCATGAACCTGGAGAATTTCTTTACAAACAAGGACATAGCATCACTGCTGATCTGTTCAGCAGTCTTCTCCAATGTGCTATCAATGATGGCAGTAGGTAGTGCTTGAGGAACAATTGCAGCAGCAGTAGAAGAAGCAGTAGCAGTAGTAGTAGCAGCAAGAGCCTTGGTAGGTAGATTTGAAGGCTCTTCTCCACTTCTTACCTCCAATTCGAACTCGTTAGCTTTTAGATCTGCAAACAAGTCGTGCAGTTCCAACTTGTTTAGGTCTTTGGATACTCTCATAGACATTGTTTTTACATCCCAATCTCTGGGTAAGGCTCTCATCACATTGAGGGCTATTTCTCTATTGTTATGCTCTTTACCCAGAGCTGTTATCTCATTTATCAAGCTACTGAATCTTTCATCGAACTCCTTTAGAGTTTCACCAGCTCTCATTTTTAGATTCTCAAACTTCTGCATTGCTACAGACAGTTTGTTTTCTTTCGTTTGCTCATTTCCCTCACATATCTGGATGAGCTTTTCCCAGATATCTTTTGCAGTAGAGCACATTTTAATCTTGCTAAAGGTGTTCTTATCGAGAGTTTTATATAATATATCCTTTGCAACATTATCAAGGTTGGCCTTCTTCTTATCTTCGCTGGTCCATTCACTTCTTGATTTTTCAATCATCTGTGGTGCACCCTCAGTGACAACAACAGCTTGTGTTAGGCTTTAATATCTTTAATGGACCATCTTTGATGACATACCACATGTCATCATCTTGTTCTGCAAGATGAGCTTGCATTCTAATCTTCCAATCATCAAAGTCTTCCTTAGAGAACATAGGAATCTTGCTAAAGTGTGCCATCTGTTGTAGTTTTTCACGAACAAGAATAACCTGCTTTGATACCAATTGTTGTGGATCGAAGTTGAGTTAAGAGGGGGGTGAATAAACTCTACTCATTTTGCTTTCTAAGGAGGTACTAAAATCCTGTTAGAGATAGTAGTTTATCTTGTTGTGTATACTTTCACCATATTACAATTATAGGTGCGGAAACAATCTGATGAAGTAGGTGAAAGACAGTAATAACAGTAGACAGTAGTTGTTTATGGAAGTTCGAAGATGAAATCTTCTACCTCTCCCCTTCTCCTGTTTCCAGAAGGTATCACCAAAAGACTTTGGATATTACAGTACAACTCTTGTACACACCCACTTCAGAAGGACTTACACTTTTGCCTTCTGAAACTCTTAGTTACTCGACACAGTGAAAACGTGATATACAAAGTTCTGAAAAGACTCTTTTTAGATTACACACTCTTCTGATAAAGTATAAGTGTTGTAAATTATTGTGAAGAGTGTAAGAAACAGTAGCACAAGATGATCTTCAAAAGATCAGATATTTGCTATGAAGTGTGTGCTACTTTTCTTTGTGTTGAACTCAAAGTTATCAACGAATTTCGAAGTTGTCGCGTTGAGTGAGATAGTGTTGTTCCTTGATAGATATTTTTTGCGCACTGCTGTCTTTGTATATGTGTTTGTTCCATGTATATATAAGTGACTGAGTTCAACGTCTATGATCAGAGGATGTCTTCAGACTTCTGATTGAATCAGCTTTATTACCTAAAAAGGTTCCTGCAGAAAAGCTATAAGACAATCAGTCCTGATTTATACTAAAATTGGTAAAGTGAATTAAATGACTCCGTACATTATTTAATGCTGCAATTAATACTAGTACTTGGTAAACTTAACGGTAACATTTAAAATAGTCCCGTTAGGTAACATCTTCTTCTGATTCTGTTTTTCTATCCTTTCTACTGCTTTTGTTTTACTAGAGCAGTACCTTCTGATTTTCTTATCGTCTACTGTTTTCTTAAAGAATGCTGCTGGTTTTTATTTTCATCGTCACAATTAATTCATGTCTATCAATTAGCATAATGTCCTGGTTTTTACATTTTCTACAAATAATTAATTTATTTTTAGCTTTATAATTTTCAGCTTTCCGTAAATCACGACTTTCTTTTCTTTTCTTCTTCTTCTTCTTCTTCTTCTTCTTCTCTTTTTGTCTTTCAGACAAATGCATTTTCTTATAAATTTTTTCAACTTTATCTTTAATTTTCTTCTTACCTTTATTAGGTAGATCTATAACAAATTGATCACAAAATTTACCTAATTGTTTTTTCTCAAGTAAATTTTGTCTTTTAATTTGATTATTCAATTTTAATTCATTACAGAGAACTAAACCCTTTTGAATACAGTACTTATTAATTTTCCATAAGTATAATTTTCATAAGGAATATATATATATATATATATATATATATATATATATATATATATATATATATATATATATATATAATCCTTTCTTAAAACTTTTCTAACCCTTTCAGTAAATAAGAAATGTAAGTCATCTATAAATTTGACTTTCCGAAGACTATTATTACAGTCTGGTATCTCATATATACGAGATAAGAAAGTATCTTTATACCATCTAAAATCAGTAAGTGTTTTACATTTTAGATTACTTAATAAAGTTCGAATTTGTTCACTATTATCAGTTAATTTTCCAGTAAAATGTTCAATCATAGTCATTATTAATGAATATACTACATTCTTTGATTGAATATTATTTTCAATTTTATTGAATTAAAAATTTCATCTTTATGAGAGTAATGTAAATAATTATCCCATCAACCTTTAAGTTGGCCAATAAATCCTGCTATTATCGTTTTAGCAATATTTTTATCAGTATTGCCTGATGTTTTACATACAGTACTATACTTGAGCATTCTGTGAGCAGTATTATAAATCTTTTTATCACTAAAACCATCAATATTTCACTCATAAATACTTTTTCCTTTATAACTAATGGAAAATATATATTCTTGTTCTTCAATAAGAACATCCATTGGAGTGTGTATATCATAATAATATTTATTTTAGGTAGGTCTATCTGCTCATTTAATTTTATTAATTTCTTCAATCAGAAGAATTATTAATGTTTTCAAACTCTTCATTAAGAGTATTTAAATTAAGATTTTTAATTTTTTTTTCTAATAATTTTTCTATAACAGAAAGAAGATTTAAATTTAAAATCCTTTATATCAGGAAGGAATTATATAGAAGAAGTATCAATAAAAATAATATTAGTTTCTGATTCTTGTATATGAACATCTGGTTTAATCTGATTGATTGCTAAGATAATTTTATCAATATGATCTTTAACAGAATTAATTTTTTCTCCTATAATAGTAAGATATAAATTTGTATAATTTTGTTTTTCAATTATTTGATTAATATGTTTAGCAGTTATCTGTAATATATCATTTTCAAATAATTTTGAAAAAGCAGTAAAATTTAAAATTTTATTATTTTTTTCTATAATAAAAGATTGTCGAGGAGGGTAAACAGATTTTTGAATCTGTCCTGATGAAAGTTTATAATTTCTTTCAAGTATAGAAATATAATCTATAATAAATGTTTTGAAAAATCAAGGAACAAAATGAATTAATATATTCTGGTTTTCACAATATTTATAAAATTCTGAAACAATATATTCAAATTCTTTTTCAGAGAAACTTTTAAAATACTATTCTCTGAAAGATTGCCATTTAGGTACGTAGATAAAATTCTGAATTTATCTTGGCCCTAGCTATAGAACCTTTAGTGAAATCAATTTTTAATTTACTATCTATTAAATACTAAAATTCATTTCTAAAATTGTATCAGTTTCTTTAACTCTTTGAAAGTTACTTTTATGAACAATATTATTTTGATTTATAATTAAATCATCTACTGTATCAGTTGATTCTAAATCTTTATTACTTGAGAAGCAGATGCTCTAGAAGTATGTGGTATATTAACCACATAATCTAGAAGAGAAATAAAAGAATAGCTAGATCTTGATCTAGCATAAACAGAAGAGGATAATAATATTCTTTGTTCATTATTGAACTGTATTTGAACTGATCCTTCATTATTTTGTATAACTTGTTGTAAATCTGTATTTATTATAGGATTTATAGGAACAGCTTGTTCTATTTTCCAGTTTTCTGGAAATTCAATTTCTTCCCATTTTATAAATCTACGGGTTGTAATATTATATCTATTAAAATTAGTTTCTATAAGAATAGTTTCATTTAATTTTTTATCTATTCTTTTACACATAGGATTTAGTGTAAATAATGGTTTATAATAAATACGATAACAGATACATATTACTTATGTCAAGAGTATAATTATAATCATGAGTTTTAACATTTAATATTAAAAAAAACACCGTCCGTTCTTACTAATCATCGCCCAAACCCTAGCGCAAAGACGGCCCACCACCGATCTTCAATTCTTCATCTTCCCTGCTCCTCACTGCATTCTCCGCCGTTCATTGCCCCACACCTCCGATCTCCTCCGTCACACCACCATATTCTCCACTAGAATTCTTGTTTTGTATCCAATAACTTTAATCTCTCATATTCGTGGTAATTAATCCGCACGGGGCTTTTAAATGTTTTAAGAGCACCCACTTCATTCATTTTTCAAAAAAAATAAATTTTGATTTTTTTCTTAATTGTCTATATTGTTGCTGAAACAATTCAGGCAGGCAAGAATTAGAGAAGTTTTGTGTGGGATCAAAGTAGATTTCTTGTACTGCTGGTTGCATTCCAATTTAAGAAAGAATGGAAGTGGTCGGCGTGTGAGTGCGGGTGACTGTGTTTCCGTGTAGGCAGAAGATGGATGGAATGGATGGAACCGAATCGGGAATTATGCATTACTTGCAAGATCAGCGTCATAACGGGTTGCATCATCACATAAGTAACGGGAGTGTACTAGATCAAGACGAGCATGGCGACAATAATAATGTTGGTAGTAGTAGTGGGGTGAATGAAGTGCTTGATGGAGATGTTTCAGCTGATATGGGAAATCGAGTTGATAACCATGGCGCATTGGTGCGGCATAGTGAGAACAATAATCAGCTCACACTGTCCTTTCAGGGTCAAGTTTATGTGTTTGATTCTGTCTCTCCAGAAAAGGTTCCTTCATACCCATATAAACTGAAATTTATACCATCCTTGTTTTTGCTTTGCAATCATTTTATTTTATTTGAGTCAATTCGTAGATTTCATATTATGACGTGCTTTTCAGTACTATTTAAGACTAGATAACTCACGTGTACCTTCTAGGAAACAAGCATATGATGAATCCAATTATTCTATTTATGAAAGGGTGTCACATCACATGTCTGAGTACAAGCAAAAGTTCACTTGTTTCAGTGTTGAATGAAGACTGCATTGTGTTATTACCTTTTACACTTGGTTTGTTAATCTTCAACGCATGACCGTTCAGTTGGATTTCTTTCGTGATGATGCTCTCAATTAACAAAATCATACATGCCTCTGAACGATTCAATTTTCTATTATTTTTAGGGCCATCTTTTAAGCTACCCTTTTTAGATATCCCATTTCAAATCATTCAAATTGGTAGTTGGACCTAGAATAGAGTACTGGTCTGGTAACTAATTTTGATAGTTTACTTGGCAACCTTTGTTTAAGGTTCCATTCATATAATCTCAAATAGTTTATCAATATTATTTCAATTTCCTCGTTATGAATTTGCCTTGGGAGTTCTCACCATTTATTTCCAACAGGCACAAACTAATGTTAATACAGGTCTCTTGGACTTATTTAGCTGTCTTTTCTGTATGGTTTTAGAGGTAGAATTTTTTGGCAAGTCGCGGTGCTTTGTGTTTGCTGGACTGTTTGGTTGGAAAGAAACAAAAGAATCTTTGAAGACATTGAGGAAAAGACAGACAGTTGTTGGGAAAAAGTCAAGATTAATGTTGCCATGTGGATTGGAAACCATAAAGATTTCTCGAATGTCTCCGATTTAGATTTGATAAGACATTGGGATTATGTGTATCACTAAGCTAGTTTATCATTTTGGTGCAACTCTAAGACAGTGAACTTCTAGTCCACTGATGTACTTTTTATCAAGTTATAATAAATAAAATACTATCGTTTACTATAAAAAAAAAAAAAAATTCGCTAGGCGTTAGTCGGGCGCTAGCCCAGTGCCCGCTAATTGGATTTTACGATGTCAAAACATAATAAATCATATACTAGAATGTTGCAATAACATCAAATTTAAAATACGTTCAAAATATTCCCAACATAATCTAATATGTCATCTCAATAAAATAAGAAAGAATTCAGATTTCTTCCCAAATTCACAATAAAATAGTCTTACGAGTCATCACAAATTTACTCCACTTCTTCTTCTCTGAAATTTTCAACAACTTGTTCTTCATGGGACACAAAATCAATATCATCATTTTGATCATCATCTTCTTCTTCAGATTCAAAATCATCCGCGTGAAGTTTTCTAACTCTAGAGCTTCTTCAAGTTTGTAGATTTTCATCTGCCCTAGTTGCTTCATCAACTAATTGCCAAGTGAGCCCGAACCTGATTCAACTTCATTTTCTTCCCCACCATCCATGATCCAACCTTGTGCATTTGAAACATCTTTTTCAAAAAGGACGTCAACGTTCCTTTTTTCCTTTCTTTTTTGCTTGTTAAACAATCTAGCATTAAATTGGACAAATACTAGATTGTTCAACCTATGTCCAACCTATTTCTTTTCTTTGTATGAATCTGAAAAAAACCGAGAAAGTAATTAGTATAGTTAGGAATATGAACATACACTCTAAAAATTAATAATTTATTTTAATTAAAGTTAAATTACTCCTTCAAATGCACTGTAATTTCTTTCACACCCAGATGAACTTGTAGTTATTGAAAGAATCCTCAATGCCACTCTTAGCAAGTTGGGTGTGTGAGCACCTTAGGTACTCCACCATGTACATGTATCAAATATATCATCATTTTTTTCACATGCTTTTGTAGCCAATGCTTTCCCAAATAACCCAGTCTTATTTCTATATTTTGCAAATTCCTTAATCCTTATTGATAATTGTATTTTGCAGTTCAAACTCATCGGCATGCAAAATTTCCACGCATTCAAAATTCTCTGCCGCGACCTCTTTATAAAGAGCAATAGAACTATATTTGTTGTAGAAGTAGGGCTTCAACAAAAAGGCTGTGGTATACAATGATGTATCAAGTCTATCCTTCGTTTTGACTCAATAATAACTATGATAGGTCATAGGTTGATAATTTGATTCGACATTGTTCAAGGCCACCTTGATATCTTCTTTAGCTCGAAGAAGCTCTCCATATAGAAACCCCATGGATGACTTTCTATCTCCGTCAACCAATTGGAGAACTCTGACCAAAGGAGCAAATATTTTCAAACAAAGTGTCACATCACACCATTCCAAAAACTCATGCTCATTACAGTAGAGTAAGCCAACTTCCCTTTGTTTATCTTTGATCATTTACAGTTCTTCCATATATCACTTGTAAACATGGTCCTTAAATTAGATTTTTTCTCAATCAAACTTTGCAATGTGAGGAAGTTTGATGCAAACCTCGTAACTCCTGGCCGGACTATGTCTCTTTTCTTCGTAAAACTTCTCATCAATGACAAAGTTTTATGGTGAGCATAAATGAAAATTGTAGAAGACTTGGCTTGGTCAATAATCTTTTTAAATCTTGGAAGTTTGCCAATACTTTGCAAGCATGAGATTAACAGAATGAGTTGCACATTAACTCCAAAATATCCCTGTCCGCTTTTCTTTCATCAATTTAGCCGCCACCATATTGTTGGTGGCATTGTCTATTACAATCTGAACAACATTATGAGCTCCTACTTATTCAACACACTTCTCAACATACTCAAAAATAAGTCCAGTTGTATGTGCCTCGTCTGAAGACTCTTTAGACTCTAAAAATACAATACCCTCCTTGCAATTAACACAAATTTAATATGCTTCTTCTTTTTCTATCACTCCATGCATCTGTCATAATTGAGCACCCATTCTTCTTCGTGCTTCTTCAACAGTTGCTTTGTTCTTTCAACTCCAGCTTTCAAAAATGGCTCTCTAAGTTGATATTGAGTTGGAGGCTTGAACCCTGGTCCAAATCGACCTACTGCCTGCATTAGTTGCTTGAAGTTATCATTATCAAGAGCATTAAATGAGATTCCATTTTCATAAGCCCATCTCCCAGCATATTGTTGAACTGTTGAGTTCTCTCTTTGAAAAGAGCCTCGTTTATATTTTTTGGCGAAGCACTTTACTCCCACTTGAACTTACACTTTCTGGAGTAATCATCGATGCATGTTTATCTATGGGGCCAAGTAGATGAGGCTTTTTAATTCCATCTATCTCTTCAATTTCAGCATCTTTTTTTTCGTTTAGAGAAATATTCACTTCTGTTCTACAACTTTCTTCTTCCAATATTTTGTTTTTCTTTTTGTTCCTCCCTTCTAAAATAGCCTGTTTGCACTTATTACGATCTTTTTGAGATGCGTTTCGATGCCCAAATACATTTCCAGGTATATTTCCTTTGTGCTCCTTGATTCTATACACTCCACCGGACATCATTTTCCCACACAACTTACATTTAACTTTGTCGAGGTTCTTAGGATCAATTAACATACCAAACTCCCATCCGATGTCATTCAACTTTCTCTTAAGAATCCCAGATTCAGACTGAGTGACGGATGCAGTCGACGATGGATTGCTTGCCATTGTTACCCTCCAAACTGCAAAACCAAATGAAAACTTCAACTGCTCAAAATGCTGATCAAATAATGATATCCACAAATGGCGTGAACTTCTACTCAAATAATGATATCCATAAATGGTGCTGATCAAATACCATGACATACCGTGACTCTCACATACAAATACCACAGGGCAATAAGCACAACACACATGCCATGTGTTAATAGGAAAAGGAAAACGAAAGGAAAGAAGTTCACACAGGAATGATTCCAGAAAAGATAAGGCATGACATTGAACTGTGGAAGGGAGGCTTAATCACAGAAAATCCTCCCACAAATCCTAGCATAAATAGCATTTACAGAGATAGGAAAATGGTAGATAATCCTGAATGTGAAAAGAGAAAAACAACTAGAAATTTCAGAATTGACCCGTGAATTCCACAAGGACCTATCTTATTTAATTTTCTTATTTGCACTAGTGACATACCATGACTATAAGCATATACATCAATCACAGCCTAGAACCCGATGAATGAACAACCACCAAAAAAAGGGTATGTCATGGTATGTCACTAGTGTTTCCTGTTCATTCATCGTGGATAAGACAAAGCATATACATCAGTCACAACCACCAAGAAAAAAAATTGATTAGAATAATTGAAAAAAAATGCAATCTAGTAGTTATCAATCTGTTTGCTAATTAACATACCATGACTAATATTGACTATAAGTGTCAACAAATCAAATTAAACTATTGAAGTAAAACGGTTATGTCGTTGCTGATTCAACAAATCAAATGCAATCTAGTTCTAACTGGATATATAACAGATTTAACACATTCAAGCACTGGCATGTGGCAGTTATGGCACTAAACTCTCGAAGCCTTTGAGAATGGGTACAACGGGTATGAACACAACCATTCACCAACAGAGTAACAATTATCATCATTTATCAGACAGAAGCTTTTCGAAACTGGTGTCAATTTCCATTACGAAGTTCATTTCAATTAGTTTCTGTGGTAAATTGTACTCGTTAACACAAAAGAGAAGGAATGGGTTGAACTTTTAGGTTGAAGTTCAAGCGATGGAGATAGCATTTTAAAATAGAGATGGACCTGAACACTGTAGCCTGTAGGAATGGATTGTACTTCAAACAGAAATGAGAAGAAAGATCGTGGCCAAGAAAGTCTTTGGAACGAGAGATTGGAAAACAACGAGAAGGAAAGAAAGAGACCTAGTGAGCTCAACTTTTATTTTTTCAAATGGGCTTGTTATTGTTCAAATTTTAAAAGCCCAATTTTTTTTAAAAAGTCAGGCCCGCCTAGCTCCCAGGCTGGCCGCCTGGTGCCTTATCGGTGCGGCAGGCCTCCGCCTAGCGCCTAGGCGGCCGCATTTTCAAACACTGTTTAAAGCAGTCAATTTTTGAGGAAATTTTTTGGACTTTATACTTTTTTTCTCCACAAAACATTTAGTCACTCCATCCTCTAGATGGATAAATCTTGGGTTCTTTAAATCACACCATTTTAATATCCAATTCATAGTTGTGAAAAGCGCTCGCCTCGCTCGCTTAAGCGCGAAGCGAGGCGAGGCGACCTGTCTGCGCTTCGGATTGTCCAGAAGCGCAGCAGGTGGACCAAGCGCACGCTTGAGTGCGCTTGGCCTGAGAAATTTTAAGCGATGCTATTGCGCTTCAGCCCAGTTATGTTTTTTAAATTTTTTCCAAGTCAAAATTTAGCCCAAGTCCAGCTCCAAAGGTAAGCCCAGCCCATTTATATGAAAATCCCTATCCTTCCTTACGTTGTCTGCCTCTGCTGAAGTCCCCTGTTGCATTTGTGCGTGAGTCTTCTCTGCCTCTACCTTGCCGCCGCCGCCTCCGCCGCCCCTTCTCATTTGCTACCGTTGGTAAACCACTAAAGGTCTAAACCCTAATTTTAGGAATTTTAGTTTAAAATTACAAAATTGTGTTTTCATTGTGTCCTCTTACATAATTATGAATCTTATGAATTAATGATGCTTAATTTAGGTAATTCAAGACTGTTTGTACCTGCATCATGATGAAAGGCTTTTTGCATGTAATATGATGAAAATTTTATGTCCATATACTGAGTTTTTACTTTGAAGCTTCAAGTTTTAATTCTAAAAAAAACACTGTGCTGTGATTTTGAGAACACAAGTTTTCTTGGTTAATCTGTTAAGTTTCTAGGGGTTCTTAATGTCTTCCCCGTTTTCTTTTAGACTATTTAGGCAACTTGGTTTTGATTATGTCTTTCAGGTTCAAGCTGTACTTCTACTATTGGGAGGGCGTGAAGTAGCCCCTATCATTCCTACAGCTCCAATATCTACTCCTAATAGCAGAGTATGTTACTTTCTGTATTTGACTCAGATATGATAACATCTTTTTGTTCTCGTGACACCTTTTGATACCTTTCCAATAGGGTTTATCTAGTACCCCACAAAAGCTTAATGTTCCTCAGAGATTGGCTTCACTTGTAAGATTTCGTGAGAAGCGGAAAGAACGAAATTTCGACAAGAAAATACGTTACACTGTTCGGAAGGAAGTTGCTTTGAGGTACGGGAGTACTTTTTTTAATCAAATTTTTTGTTTGATTTGAGATGAGTTTTGATGTTCGAGATTTTTCAATTTCGTTGGTGATTTTTTTTTTATTCATTTATAGAATGCAAAGGAATAAAGGACAGTTTACATCCTCGAAGCCCAATTTTGACGATTCTGCATCAGCTGCATCGAGTTGGGACTCAAATCAAAGCTGGGCAATTGATGGCCATGGATCGCAAACTCAAGATTCTTTGTGAGTTCTGTCATCTGTGCAATTTTTGTATTTTAACGCAGAACTTTACTTTCTGTTGCCGATGGCTTATAGTCGGGTTCAAGGCTCAATTGTAATAAACTCCTCCCCCAACACAAAAATAAAATAATATCTTACTGTCTCTTTTGATAACTGGTGCTAAAGAGTTGTGCTATGCTATTGCAGGTTCTTGACATTGTATATCTACCTATTTACAGCTCTTGTTTTTATCCGATTGTTTATGAAAAATTGATTCGGATTCCTAAATTTAACTTCATCTTATATGGCTAATTGATTCATTCGTTTAAGTTTTGATTTGTTACTCTGTTTTTGCTAACAAATATATTGGAAATATTGTGCTGGAACAATGTTTACTAGTAGTTCATAGTTTTGTGAAGATTACTTGCATGAAAGCAGGAACAATGTTCAACCGTAGTTCATAGTTTGTGAAGATGACTTGCATGAAAGCTGGCATATGTAGTCATGTAGACACTCATGACTGCTCATAGGGGGGTCCAGATGAGTGTGCAAAATCATTCAGAAGTACTGCACTACTGCTAATTGCTCAAAATTGACTGATAATTGTTTGATGGAAGAAGGAAAACTTGGTATATAAAAAATGGACTTAGTGAGGGAGATCAATCTATCATTCTTCATGGTTCTCTTTCCCTGTGGCTTTTTTCAGAGCATGCTTCAAATCAAATAAAGTCTAGTATTGAGAATTTGATCGTTCAGGTGGGGAGAAGCTTTCTTGTTAACTAGTCATTGTGTATGAACACTTTATATGTTGAGTTATTGCATCGGTTAAAAGAGTTTAACTGTGATTATTAAATATACATATGAATTTTTTACAACATATTTGCCAGCTGCCGGCATTGTGGTATTAATGGAAAATCTACCCCGATGATGCGCCGGGGACCAGAAGGACCAAGGACACTTTGTAATGCATGTGGACTCATGTGGGCTAATAAGGTACATTGGGGTTGATATAATTATTTTTTCTCTGGTTTGCTTTCTATCATTGATATATGATCATCTCCTGTGTGCTCACCTTGATGAGATGCACCAGAGTCACAAATCACAGACTGTTAGCAGCTGAATTATTCTTTTTCTGATATTTTTATGCTGCTCATATTCTAAACCTGAAAACTCCAAGTTTGAGAAGGCCACCATTACATATTGCCAAGTATCATCGTGAAAAGCCTCTGTAAACCACATTTTATGATATATCTCTGATGCCATTTGTGAACATTTGTGATTTTATAGTCGTTGCAAGATGGAAGGCTTTTCTTGATTTCTGTTAGTTGCCATTGATTTTACTTTCTTTTGCCTCCATCTTTTTGTTACGCCCTATGCAATGAATTTCATGTTGTTGCTACTAATGGGCCCTGGAACTGGAAATATTTTCTATTATTTCGGTTTGGTTTTATTTTCCAGCGTCTACCTTTAGACCAGTATTTTTGGCAGTGGGTATACTATTTTTGTAGCTAGATTGATTGATTTGTAAGTTTACAATATTTGCCAAACATAGATGTGAATGTTTTAGGGAACTCTGCGGGACCTTTCGAAGGCAACGACCACCTCGCTAGGAACGACTCCTCTACATAACAGGAGTGAGGAGGTATATATGCAATATATAAATTGTGCCGAGTATAGATAGATATCTGAGATTGACCCGGCCTGTTTTTGATAATGCAGAATGGTAACTTGGAGGCAGATGAAATGGTATTGAGTGCTACTGTTCCTGGAAATGCTAATGATTCATCATGATAATGTATCTATACTATAGAATATACATAATACAGTACGATAACATTTTGGGTTGTGATAATTCGGTGAAATGAGTTTTAACTTTGTGTAAAATCGGCTCGAGTTCAGCTATAATCCATTTCGTACTGGAAGTAGTGACGAGAGGTAGGGAGAAACTGATTTACATGTCTTTGATAGTGTATGTGACATAATCAGATATCTGGCTTGTACTCTATTCTGTATGTGTTATGATTGTTGACACTGTCAGAAACTAACAAAATGATAGGCTAGCAATGGTCTCTGAGGTTTAGTTTTCTGGTAATAATTATCCAAAGAAACAGATGCGGATTGCTGTTGCTGTGACTGTTCATGCAAACTCAAGCATGCTACGTTGAACTATGAAAGAGTTTGAACGAGAATAATGTAGCGTAGAAGCATGATGGCAAAGTAATAGACAAGTAAAATATGATTTTTAAAGGGTGAAGGAGATCGCAAGCTAAAAGACTGAAGAAGCAAGTCTTCTTGTTATAAGCGTTACTATTGCTGCCACATGTTTCTGTCTTTATATGTTAATCTAGAGATATATTAAAGAGCAAAGACATTTAATCTCTTTTGACATGGCATTAAAATTATTATTAAATTTATTAATACATTCTCGAACATGGATGGCTATTGGAAAGCTCATGGCCATGATAGCTTTCGCTTATAAGAGAAGTTCAAGCTGCATGTTGCAACCAAAAGAGATGCAAGTCTTGGAGTAGGTGAAATTAGCTGATCTGTACAAATCTGAAAACAAAATGTTTCAGCAGCTTTCTGAATAAGAAAAAGAAAATAAACGAAGACTTTATCCTTGCATCAACAAGTGAAATACAGTTTTTATTTACAAAAATTTTGGAACTGTACGAAAGGTAATAAATCAGCGTGCAAAAAATCGAATTTCGATTTGATTCTCATTATAATTATGTTAACTTTTCATTTTTTGAAATATTTTTCGATTTTGATTATTGCGAGTATGTTCTATAAATACAAACATATTTTTTTTTATATGTATAAGAAGTTTTTTGGATTAAATAAAATTGATGTGTAAGTTTTCTCGTTATTTTCGACATTTTGTGTGAATCAAAATTTTAATTCTTTGTTATATCTTATGCTTATGTTACATCACTTTTCATATTGATATTTGCGGGCATACTATGTGCAAAAATACACCGATTTGTGTAAAAACTATAACGCCCCGAAAATTTAAAGGTCACGCGAACTACATGCATACAAGTTATTAATTTCCTTGTGTATTTTAATTAAATATTTTAATTACTTTAATTAATTATGTTGTGCATATTTGCATGTTTAAAATATATTTTCTACATGGTTGCATTAAAATATATTTTTAAAGGTTATTCGATTTGCGATCGAGGAACGAAGACCGATGGCTGAAAAATAGAAAATGTTTTTATTAAATTGTTTTTAATTATTTAAAATATGGTTGATGGTTTTTCATATTTTTGAAAATAAGGAGTTTTGAGTTGATTTTATACGTCGGGACGTAATTTTTATCTGTGTTGGTTTTCAACAAAATACGAATTTTTTGACAACCCGGCTAATAAATTCACAAACTTACTTTAACAAACTATTTCAAGATTTTAATTAAATTCTAACCAAGGACTAGTGGGCCTAATTTGTGGGCTTAAGCTTAATTAAGGAATTTATTAGTATATAATATGTAAACCCGCCTGTAAGGCCCGAGAATTTGATTACCGTATTCTGAAATTAATCCGAAATGATTTAATGATTAATTGATATGATTATAGAAAAAAAAAGTATTAGACCGGGAAAGGCAGAAGAAAACACGGAATATGTGCGAGGACCGAACACCTCACGCATATGCGCGACAAGGAGCCGCGCATATGCGCGTGGGTGGCAGAAGGCCTCGCGCATATGCGCGAGCTGCGTACAAGGTGAAATTCGAGTCCAGAGAGTTGGGCGCACATGCGCGGCATAAAGGCGCGCACATGCGTGGAGTAAGGAACTAAGTTTGATGCGAGATCGAACATGTCGCGCATATGCGCGAGAAGGTCAGTTATTAGGCCGAACCTTTGGCGCATATGCGGTGTTGGGCGCGCATATGCGCGAAACATGCAGAACAAGAACAAGACATTTGGCCTTACTTATGCAACGTGTATGTATATATGTATATATATTATATATACCAGCCTATACTCCTTCAGATGGATTAAGGGAGAGAGACGAGAGTTTCAGGGAAAGTTTAGCCTATTTGTAATTCAAATTTGATCGTGCGAAATCCGTCCGTCCGAATTTGAATCCGAGTACAGTACTGTGATCCTATCGTTGACAGCTACAACTGTGGGGCCCCGGGTCCGATATCTAATACTAATAGTTTTAAATGTATCAAACCAAACGATTTAATAAAATACATAATTTCTTGTTCACAAACTGACATAAAACATCGTAAGAATAATTTAAATATCTCAAATGTTTGAAATAAAATTTTCAACATGCCAAACTAAAGTAGTGAACCAAAGAAATCCAAACATCATCACATAGCTCCTAAGACCCGAGAATCCCACTCTAACTCGTATCTCCTCGCCTGGAGCTGGACTCTGGCATCCCAAGCCTCGCCTCACCTACCGTCAAGCACGTGAAAACAAGAGGTAGCCGACATGCCGGTGAGTATAAACCCAGTATGATACAATCAATAACATATGAGAATTAAAATTTTAAATATCTCATATACAATTCATAAAGATGCAATATAATGCAATGCATGATCAGAAGCTGTGGGCTATCAATAAATCTCAAGATCAAGTGAATCATCTGGTCATAGGGTACCCAAGGGAATAGAATCACCCAACAACAACCACCGACTCATCCGCTCGAGGTGGTGTGTTGTGTTCTACAATCCCAAGACTATGGTGCGCCTATGGAGAGTGTTCAGGCCATAGCAGCGACCTCCGCATACACTATGCCAACTCAACTATAGCCCCATACGTCTAACAAATCAATAAATCAAGGCGACCTCCGCCATATCAAATCTGAATAGACAAGTGGCTCAATATGCAATGTAATGATGCAAATCAATATCATCATTTCGATATAATAATAAACTCATCTCAAGGCCACAATCATCATCAAATCACAAATAGTTCATCGAGTCATAGAGTTTTCAATTTTAAAATAAAAATGATACTTTTACCTCGTATGTTATCGACCGTAACATACCTTTCTAATATTACCAAAAGAAGATCGAAATGTGTAGATGAGAAGTCTTCAACCTCTGAATTCTACTATAACTCAAGAACTCGGATCATTTATCAAAACAGAGTAGTTTCTGTTCCAAAATTCATAATCAATTCAATACGGCTTCAAATCAATAACCGCAATTTAGATATTCAAGAAAACTAAAATTCCAACAATTGCGTAAAGAAATAATCCATATCATTTCTTAACCGTAATATGAGATAAAAATATTCATTGAATCATTTTGTCAAACACTTGGCGTGCATGCTAAAGAGTTAGCTCCTCTTCAATTCCATTTCTTATCAAAAATATCAATACATACAATGCCATCAACATCTCAATAATCATCAACCCATATCAATTAATCCATAAACCAACACCATCAACAAACCCATAACATCTCCAACACCAAAAACTAAGAACAAACTAGACCAAAAGCTTACCTTAGCTTCCTTGAACCCAAAACTATCTTGATCTCACTTCAATAATCCAACAAAATGCTTGAATCAAAGGAAGGAAATGAAAGGAAAAGGAACCCTAGATCCCTTGCTCTGAAGAAATCGAGAATGAGGGAAAGAAATGAGGAAAAAATGAACCAACTCATATATTTAAGCACTTAAATCCAAAAACACAACTTTACTGTTCACAGACCGCGGGTGCGCTAAGCCTTGGACCGCGGGTGCGCTGTGCTCTCGACATCACAAACAAAATTCCAGGGCAAGGACCGCGGGTGCGCTCGAAATTGGACCGCGGGTGCGCTCCTGCTTCGGTCCTGCCACCGCGTACTCTGCGCACAGCTTCTTCAAAGATCGCCTCCGAAACGCCTCTTCCCGTCCGAATTAGAAAAAGTGGTAAACTACAAAGTTGTAGCTCTATGTCTTAGCTTGACTCCCTCAAAATTGCAGATCATTTGGAGGTCTGAGTAAAACGTTATGCCAATTCTCCCAACATGTGTCATTGTAGGAACGACGGTACGCACGACACACTTCGGGGCGCTTTTGGCTCGTCTTCCCTAATGATTTGAACAAAACTCAAAACTGGAAAGTTATAGCCTTATGTCTTATCTTTCTAATGGAAAAGGCATCACATCAATTGGATCAATATACAAAACATTATGCTAAAAACCACAACTACTGCCACATTTTTCATACCGTTTCTGCACGTCCATTACCTATTTAGCTCAAATTCAACCTTTGATTCTACCCACCCATTATCTATTCCATTCTATAACATCATTATCATTCATACCATAACGTAAAGCCAAGAACCATCCCAACTACTGTCATATTATATCAAAATTCGGGCATTACAATTCCTCCCCTCTAAAAATAGATTTCGTCCTCGAAATCAATGATCTCTTTCAAGTCTAACATATAATAATCAATACTGAAATTAAAATCGAGAATAGAAGCGTACTTCATTTGAATAACTCTGGATATTTATGTCTCATTTTATCTTCTAATTCCCAAGTTGCCTCTTCGACACCATGTCTGTTCCACTGTACTTTAATCAACGGTATCAATTTATTTCTGAGTGGTTTATCTTTTCTGTCTAGAATCTGAATCGGTCTCTCAATGTAGCTCTAAGATCTAACTCAACCTCATCGGGTGGAAGTACATGAGAAGGATCTGGATGATATTTCCTCAACATAGACACATGAAAAACATCATGAACACCTGATAATGCAGGAGGAAGAGCTAATCTATAAGCCAAATCACCAACACGTTCCAAAATCTCATACGGACCTATGAATCTCGGTGATAATTTACCCTTCTTTCCAAATCTAATTGTACCACGGAAAGGAGATATTTTTAGAAAAACTCTGTCACCTTTCTCAAAAATAACGGCCGTCTCCTGATGTTCGTATACTTAGCCTGCCTATCCTGAGCAGCTCTCATACGACTCTGAATCAATTTCACTTTCTCTGTCATATCTTTTATCATATCAGGTCCTACAATTGGTGCTTCAGATAAATCGTCCCAATACAGAGGAGATCGACATTTCCTGCCATATAATGCTTCAAATGGTGACATTCCAATGCTCAATTGATAACTATTGTTATAAGAAAACTCGACAAGTGGTAATGAATCCTGCCAACCAATACCAAAATCCATCACTACAGCTCTCAGCATATCCTCTAATGTCTGAATAGTACATTCTGACTGTCCGTCTGTCTGAGGATGATATGCTGTACTCAAATGCAAACGAGTACCAAGGGCCTCTTGTAAACTCTGCCAAAAATGAGAAGAAAATCTGGGATCACGATCTGATACAATTGACTTAGGAACACCATGCAATCTCAAAACTTCTCTGATGTACAATCTGGCCATCTGATCATGCCTATATGTCATCTGATAAGGAATAAAACATGAAGACTTGGTTAATCTGTCAACGATAACCCAAATTGAATCACAACCCCTCGACGACCTCGGCAATTTCGTGACAAAGTCCATGGTGATATGGTCCCACTTCCATACTGGAACTTTAAGGCTATGCAAAAGACCTCCTGGTCGCTTTCTTTCTGCTTTCACTTGTTGGCAATTCAAACAATGAGATACAAATTCTGCTATGTCAGATTTCATTCTTTTCCACCAAAATTGTTTCTTCAAGTCATTGTACATCTTTTTACTTCCAGGGTGTACACTGAACTTACTGAAATGAGCATCACGCAAAATCTGCATCCTCAACTCTGAAATATCAGGAAACTACAATACGATCATCCACAAACAAAATACCCTCATTACTGACCTGAAATTCTGATTGATGTCCTGATTTGACAAGTTCAACTGATTTCTGAATGCTTTGATCTAACCTTTGTGCCTCTTTAATTTTTACAAACAACTCGGGCTCTGCCTGAATCATAAATACTCTTATAGGTTGAGTATTTACCACAAAATCCAAACCAGAAAGACAACATTCTTCTACTAGATCAGATACACTGCTAGTGATCAAAGACATATTACATACTTTTATGCTCAAAGCATCGACTGCTGCATTAGACTTTCCTGGATAATATTTTATTTCGCAATCATAATCTTTCAACAAATCTAACCAACGCCTCTGTCTCATGTTCAACTCTGCTTGTGAAAAGAGGTATTTCAAACTCTTATGATCAGTGAATATCTCAAATTTCTCACCATACAAGTAGTGTCGCCAAATCTTTAGCGCACAAACCACTGCTGCTAGTTCCAAGTCATGCACTGGGTATCTAGACTCATGTGGCTTCAACTGTCTTGAAGCATAGGCAACAACACGACCATGTTGCATTAATACACAACCCAATCCTTGAAGTGAAGCATCAGTGTGCACTTGTAAATCCTCCTGCACCTGATGGAATAGTTAGAACTGAAGCACTGGTCAATCTCTTCTTAAGTTCAACAAAACTATTCTCACATGCCGATGACCAAATAAATGGTGCATTCTTTTGTGTCAGTTGGGTAATTGGCCTTGAAATCTGTGAGAATCCTTCAATAAATCTGCGATAATATCCTGCCAAACCCATAAAACTACGTACCTCAGGAACTGATGTCGGTCTAGACCAATTGATGACTGCCTCAACTTTACTCGGATCAACTGATATACCTACACTTGAAATCACATGTCCAAGGAAAACCACTCTATCCAACCAAAACTCGCATTTGGATAATTTAGCATACAACTTTTCAGTTCTCAAAATTTGCAAAACAGCTCTCAAGTGCTCGGCATGCTCAGATTCAGATTTTGAATAAATAAGAATATCATCAATGAAGATCACAACAAATTGATCTATATACCAGTTGAAACACACGGTTCATCAAATCCATAAATACCGCAGGTGCATTGGTCAACCCAAAAGGCATAACCAAAAATTCAAAATGCCCATACCTTGGTACGAAAAGCAGTCTTAGGCACATCTGCCTCTCTAACTCTTAACTGATGATATCCAGATCTCAAATCAATCTTAGAATATACTGAAGAACCCTGCAACTGGTCAAAGAGATCATCAATCCTTGGCAAAGGATACTTATTCTTTATTGTGGATTTATTCAACTGTCTATAATCGACACAAAGCCTCATAGACCCATCTTTCTTCTTTACAAATAGAACCGGAGCACCCCAAGGTGAAACACTTGGTCTTATATATCCTTTAGCCAATAGATCCTCAAGTTGTTCCTTTAGTTCCTTCAGTTCAATTGGTGCCATCCTATAAGGAGCTCTAGAAATAGGCTGTGTACCTGGCATCAACTCAATGTTGAACTCAACCTCTCGGACTGGAGGAAATCCTGGAATCTCATCTGGAAATACATCTGAAAATTCACTAACAATTGGAATATCTGCCAATTTAGGTACTGACCTTGAAATATCAATCGCATAAACCAAGAAACATTCGGCTCCTTTCTGCAACAAACGAGTCATGGACAAAACAGATATCAAAGGAATCTTAGCTCGAGAACCCTTACCATAGAACGTCCAGTGATCTGTCATATCAGGTCTAAACTTAACAACCTTCTGAAAACAATCTACAGTAGCCCTGTATCTTGTCAACATGTCAATGCCAACTATGCAGTCAAAATCAGACATCTCTAATACAATACAATCAAGCTCAATAACATTATCCTCATAACGAAATTCACAACTATTTATCATTTCAGCTGACCTCATCACTTTGCCCAATGGAGTAGAAATAGATAATGTAGATGATAATAGCATAGATTGCAACGAATGCAATGTGACAAAGTGCTCAGCTATGAAAGTATGTGATGCACTAGTATCCATCAAAACATAAGCAGGATAACCTGAGAGAAATAATTACCTGCAATGACATTATCTGGAGCATTATGTGCCTCATCCTCAGTGAGTGCAAAAACTCGAGCCTGTTTTCTAGGTGGTTGTCCTACCCTGTGGCTACCACTCTGTTTGTTCTGATCTGTCCGGTTTGATTGCTGATGAGAATAAACTGTAGGGGTCTGACGATTCTGGTGAGGTGTCTGTCTCGATGATCCCCCACTCTGAGATATTTCACTGCCACGATTAGGACACATTCGAGCATAGTGTCCCACCTGGTTACACAAGTGGCAAGCTCCTGAGATTCCTCTACACTGATCGGTATAATGTCTACCACCACACTGACCACAAGTCGAGGCTGAATAACCAGTACTCTGAACTGAACCAGACTGTCTCGATCCACTAGAACTCGAAAAATTACTGCCATGTCTCTTAAATTGCTTCCCTCTAGCCTTGAACTACTCTCTAATGTTTCCACTGTTACCGCCACTATTACCTTGTCTGAACTGCTGTATGAACTGTGGCTGTTGGGGTCGTTGCGAATACTGAAAACCTCTCTGCCTAATGATTCCAGTTTCAGCTCCCTTGGCTCGATCAAGAGCCTCAGCAAAAGTGTTAGGCCTTCCAATATTAACCAGGGTAAAGATATCAGGATTAAGACCATTTATGAAGTGATCGGCCTTAGCTTCTTCATTCGATGCTACATGAGGAGCAAATCTCAGTAAATTCGAGAACTTAGTAACATAGTCCTCAATATTCAGATTTCCCTGCTTTAAATTTGCAAACTCGGCCCCCCTATCTTTCCTGTAAGAGGTAGGAAAGAAACGCTGATAAAATTCAGATTTAAAAATATCCCAGGTAACAATCGTACCTCGACCCTCTAAAGCTTTCTTTGTCATGATCCACCAACTCTTAGCAACATCCAATAACTGATGAACAACTAATTTGATTCTACGATCATCTGGATACTCAAGAGATTCAAATAACTGATCCATATTCTCCAACCAATTCTCACCCTCTAATGCATTCTCTGTACCCTTCATCATCGGTGGGTGCAAAGACTGAAATCTGGCTAACAGTATCTCCATCGGAGTCGGAGTTATATCCATCTGAGTATGAGTAGCACTACCCTGATCTTGTGCCACTGGTATGTCCTGTCTAGGTCTACCACGACCTCTACCTCGAGTAGCCATGTCTGATATAAAATAGATCAAACACATATAAAATCACAATATCATAATCATCTCAATCTTGTATCAATCATCTCTGGCTCATGAGACTCAACAATCTCAAAAATCTCGAATAAAGCTCAACAATATAATATCTCAATTTAAATCATGTATTTCACATCATAGCACAATGAAAATGCTAACAAATATATCACATGATGTTGCGTGTTTTCTTTAATGCTCGCAAGCGCACGGCGTCAAGTTATAGTAAAATGTAATTATGAGTACAAGTATCGATCCCACGAGGAATGTAATTTCTAAATTTATATTAATGCTTGTAATTAGAATAGTCTCGATTTTATTTAGAATAATCAAATAACAGATTTGTTCGTATCAATGACTGAATTGTAAATAAATTTAATTTTAATACCAAATAGAGTTGAACAACAATGGAATAAAAGATCTAGAGGTCCGATTTCACGCAACTATCCACTATGTGTTATTTTGTGTAGCTATATTATAATTGTCCTTCTTATTCATTAACCAAGAATTCCATAATTATCTACTCCCTCTCTCGAGTGCTAAGTAGATACTAATTATCTAACAAAGGATTGCAACGTCTCCGTCAACAATCGATAATTAAATAACACAACAAGCGCTAAATTCTTTTAATGGATTCCATAGCAATATATGTGCTCTCGAACTATATAAATACCATCGATGTATTTTTCCCTTTCTTGATTATAAATTCCCTTTTTCAAGTGATAATTTATAAACATACAAATCATTCAAGATATGGCCAATAAAATGAAAGCATTAAGATTGGAAAAACACAAATGAACAATAAAGACAACTTATATAGCATAAATCATGAGTCTCAACACACTGGTTTCTAGTTTTGTTCCATCATTCCTCTAGAATTAAGATTTAGTTCATAATAATAAAAATAAAACAACAACACATAAACATTAAACAAGACATATCAAAATAAGAGTAAAAATAAAGAAAGAACTTAGAACAAGAGTTTTGGAGTGTATGAAGTTTTTGTCCAAAGATGTGCAAGAACTTGTTGATGATGATCTTCTTGATCTTCAATCTTCTTCCTTGTAGCCTCCACCCTTTTCCTAGCTTCTCTCCATACCCTAGATGATGAAAAAGAGATCCCTTTTATAGTCTAGACAAGATATCCCACGTAGCACACCATTCTCCCCTCCTTTTCCTCAAAGTCTACAAAGTTTCACAATTTCCGGAGGAATGTTTGTGCATGACCGCGGGTGCGGTAGTGTAAGCACCGCGGGTGCGGTGTCTTTTCGCCAAAAATTCTGTTGCTGCATAGGTGACACCGCGGGTGCGGCGCTTGCATGACCGCGGGTGCGGTCATGCCTCGGCAGTTGGCGCGGGTGCGGTAGCATAGGCAGCACGGGTGCACTGTTGCTTCGTGTATCTTTGTCCTTTGCACCTTATAATTCATCACTATATCACTCCAAACTCTCATTTCTAAGCTTCCAAACTACAATAACAAAAACAACAACATATCAAATAAAACCTGCTCAAGAATCACAAAATTCCAAGTTAAAAACAAGTAATAAAAGTACAATAAATTGCACTTATCAAACTCCCCCAAACTTAAGATTTTGCTAGTCCCGATCAAATCAAAACAAAAAAAAAAAAAAAAAACAAACAAACAAACAAGTCATGAAATATTTTAAAGAACTTGGCCTCAATATAAATTCAAAATCCACCATGCATTTACAATTCAAATCAATTCAACCACTTGTTCATCCAGATAAAATCATATGATTGGTTCGTTCTCTAACTTCAAATCTCTCAACCATGTTTCAAATCATTATCAATTGATTTCAAATTTTTACAAACACATATCACAAGGTCTTTTTCGGTAAAAATTGGGTTCAAAGCAATATTCATTCAAGAAATGGATACCCAATAAATATTTGATGCAATGAGGTGTGTGAAAAATTGATCAAAATTCTTATTCAATGACAGTGTTTATCGATTGTCCATAGGCTAGATCCTCCCAATCACTCTCCACTAGTATATTGGACAACTATGACTAGGTTAATAGGATTTTCAATGGTTATAATGTTAGGCCTCGGTTCATGGCTACAAATAAAGTTTAGGAGTTCAAATAAGGGGGTTCTTTTGATCTCCATTTTTTTCTTTTTCTTTTTCTTTATTCATCTCATCTCTTTTTCTCCCTTTTTTCTCCAATCTTCAACAATGTATCATTATTCATTTTTTTTTTGTAGGAGAAAATAAATTTCTTTCGAATTCTTACTCCCTTGAGAAGGTAGGAATTAATTGTATAAGATATTCAAAAGGTTGGTAATTGTGGGATTCTTGAAAAATATTTGAATGGGGGTCTTTTACACATATTTACGTGTGCCATTCAAATTCATATAAGCTCAAAGAGGTGACAAATGATAAATTAATTTATTTGGTAGCTTGAAAGGCTCAATCGATCCAAAAAATCACCTAAATCATTCCTAAATCATAAATTGTCTGTATTTCGCCTCGAGTGATGTTTGGATAGTTCTAGACAAAATCTCAATTCACCATCAAAAATTAGAATCTAATCATCGTGAAAATGGTGTCTCAATGCATCAACCAAATACATATATATTCAAGAAGAAATGTGCTTGGCTTCCAAGGAATTTCAAAAACACAACTCTTTTCTCTTATAGGCTCAAAAGGGCTTCAAATGAATGTTTATGAATAATATACATGGCCCAAATAAATTCAAAGATGCCTCAATCATTTATGTGTTTGCAAAAATTTTATTTCAATGTCAAATAAAAATCACAAAGTTTTATAGAAATTGTAAGTCTCAAACTCACCAAATCTCATGATTATTCTCTAAATTTTTCAAAGTGATCAATTAACATGAATTTAATGCATGACATTTCTTTTTCATAAAAATATTTTCATCATTGGCCAATTCATTAAAAATTTCATGACTAAAATACTACAAACACACAAAATAAATCAAAAATTTAAACACACAAAAATACACTAAATAAATAAACACACGAAAACAAATAAAAACTCCAAATAAAATAAAATTAAACACAAACCAAATAAAATAAAATAAATCTCCCCCAAACTTAAACATGTGCATCGTCCTCGATGTGAATAAGCATGATAACTAGGAAAATGCACATACACTGGGCAACGACCGTCAGTGGTCATTGCCATCATCCTCATCATCGTCATCGTGGTGGGGTGGTTGGAACTCTGGGGTGGTAAACAGGTGGCCACTGTGGAGGAGGTGGAAACGGATGACCAGAAGTAGAAGCAGATGGAAACTGCTGAGCCAAGGCCGATGTGAAATCCATCATATACCCCATGAATGTATCGGTCCTATACCGAAAAGCATCCATCTCTTGGCGTTGTACCCTGCATATCCTCTTCCAACTGATTCAACCTATTTCTCCTTTGCCTTTGTTGCGGCTGTGGCTCTTGAGCTTGGGCTTGGTCACGTCTCTCTGCAGCTCTCCGATTGAATTCCCTTTCAACTCTACGTGCTGCAGCTTGGTCATTTATGACTCCCATAAATGCCTGAGCTATCACAATAGGATTTTTCGGCTTCAGAACTTCTTCATTCGGAGCCCAAGTCACTCCCGCATGTTGGCACAATATGGTGATGAGAGAGGGGTGGAGAAGTCCACTCGGAGAGTTACCTCTTCCATAGTCGAGAATGGAATTTTGAAGCAATTGACCGAGATCAACTATCTTTCCTGTCATAATGCAAAATGTGAGGATGGCCCTCTCCTTAATGACAGTAGTGGTGTGTTCGGTTGGCTTTATCCTAGCAGCCATGAATGAATACCAATTTTTAGCAATAGTCTTCAGATCAGACTTTGCTAGGCTCAAGTGCACATCGTCCCTCATTCGCCATTCGGCTCCCTGTATACATATTGTTTGAAGAATATTGTGATAATCAACATGCTCATTTATGTATTCTTCATACTCGTCGTGCATGATTTGAGGGAAGCCATATATCGTGTTGATTGTATGTACATCATATGCTACCTGTTTACCTCGAACAAAAACTGTCAATCGATCATATCTAACCTTAAGGTTAGCAGTAGAACTCTCTCACCAGTGATATGACAGCATCCTATGGCTGTCTGCCAAATTCTTCCCACTGTCTAGCAGTAAGCATCCTCCCAATTTCAGTATCAGGGAAGCTCATATCAAATCCTCTCTCCTTGATAATGCTTCTATTCAAAATCTTCCCATATTGTTCTTCCGCCCTCTCATCATAAAACCGACTCGCATCATAGTTCACCCTTGATGATGATGAAGCACCCTTTGATGACTTTCTTTTTAGTGGCATTTTGTCAAACACCTTCACAACACAACTTTAATTCAACCCACTTCTCAAAATTCAAGATTATTGCAATCCCCAAACTTTTACTCACAATATTCACACTTCAACAATGTACACAATACTCAATCAACAATATTCCCAACATCAACAATATGCTTCACAAAATGAATAATTTCCTTCCTTAACAACAAATTTCGAATTTAGCAACAAATTTGCTAGAATTTGCTCACCTTGGGTGTGTTGAATTGTTTCTTGAGGAACAAAAACAAAGTTGTGTTCAAATTCTTGAATAAATTTTGAATCCCCTTTTTCAACCCTAGGTTGGATCTTTGAATTTGATGGAAAGAAATGAGGTATTTGATGGAATGAGTGAAGATTTCTAGGTTGTAGTGATGAATTTGTTGAAAGAAGAACAAAATTTTGGTTTGTGATTTGTGTTTGGAGTAGGGATTTCGAAAATGGAGATGGGTTTTCTTGAGAATGAAGTTTTCGATTGTGTTTGAGAGATGCCCGATTTTTTTCTTAAAAAGCAAGACCGCGGGTGCGGTATTGTAAGCACCGCAGGTGCGTTGTTTGTTCGAATTTACACCGCGGGTGCGGTCTTAGATTAGCGCGGGTGCGCTCTTGTATCGGCAGTTTAGCGCAGGGGCGGTAGCATAGGCAGCGCGGGTGCGCTGTGTGTTCGGCAGCTACGCGCATTTCTCCATAATGCACGACCGCGGGTGCGGTAGTGTAAGCACCGCGGGTGCGGTAGTGCTTCGGCACTCCTAGCGCGGGGGCGCTTTCTTTGTGCTGAGGGTGCACTCCTGCTTCGAATTTTCTTGAATTTGTAATGCACCTCAAGCATAGGTGCAGTGCACATGAGACTGTAAGGGCGCTCCTGTTTTATCAAAATATTTTCTTCTCAACTTTTCAGTCCTGAAAAGAAAACAATTGAAAATCATTAAATTTGGGAAGATAAAATCACACATTATATCTAAAAAATACAAAAACACAAATAACATGATACAAAAATAAAATCAACCCCAAAATCAAAATGCAAAATAAACAAAAAATTTGGGTTGCCTCCCAATAAGCGCTTGATTTAACGTCATCAGCCTGACTTTCATCAGTCTACTTTGGTTCTCGCAGTGGGATGTTGTCCATGTGTCGCACTTCATTGCCAAAGTTATGCTTGACCCTCTGACCATTGACTTTGAATGTCTCGCCATTTTTGCATTTTAGTTCAATTGCACCATGTGGGTACACTTTTTCTACTGTGAATGGGCCAGACCATCTGGATTTTAACTTACCAGGAAACAACCTCAGTCGAGAATTGAATAATAACACCTGTTGTCCTGCTTCAAATTCTCGTCGAAGAATCTGCTTGTCGTGCCATCTCTTGGTATTTTCTTTGTATATCTTGGCATTCTCGTATGCATCATTCCTGAATTCTTCCATCTTATTCAACTGCAACAGTCGTTGCTCGCCCGATGCTTCCATATCAAAATTTAGCTTTTTGATAGCCCAAAATGCCTTGTGCTCCAGTTCCAAAGGTAAATGACAAGCTTTCCCAAAGACCAACCTATAAGGTGACATCCCGATAGGTGTCTTGTATGCAGTCCTGTATGCCCATAATGCGTCATCTAGCTTGATTGCCCAATCCTTCCGGTTTGTTTTCACTGTCTTTTCTAATATTTGCTTAATCTCCCGGTTGGATATTTCTGCTTGCCCATTAGCTTGCGGGTGGTATGCCAGTGTCACCCTGTGCTTCACATCATACTTGGCCAATAGTGAGTTAAAAATTTTGTTACAGAAATGTGTACCTTCATCACTGATAATGGCCCTAGGCGTTCCAAATCTCGTGAAGATGTTCCTGTGGACAAACTTAACAACAACTCGAGCATCATTAGTACTGGTGGCGATTGCTTCCATCCATTTTGACACATAATCGACAGCAAGTAAAATGTATGATTGACCAAACGAAGATGGGAAGGGACCCATAAAGTCAATACCCCAGACATCAAAAAGTTCCACCTTCCAAAATATTTGTTAGTGGTAATTCATGTCGTCTAGAAATATTGCCAACTCTTTGGCATTTATCACATGACTTTGCTAAGGTATAGCTGTCTTTAAACAAACTGGGCCAATAAAAACCCGATTGCAATACCTTAGCCGCTGTTCGTGACGCTCCAAAGTGTCCACCATAAAGTGAGGAATGACATTGCTCTAGAATTATACCCGCTTCTTCCTCAGTTACACATCGTCTGATTATCTGATCAGCGCATCTCTTAAACAAGAACGGATCGTCCCACAGGTAAAACTTAGCATCATGAGAAATTTCTTCTTTTGATGATACGTTAAATCTGAAGGCAATTCTCCTGCAGCAAGAAAATTAACTATATCTGCAAACCACGGATATGTAACACTTACCTTGAAAAGTTGCTCATCTGGGAATGACTCGTTGATAGCTCCACCTTCAGTTCGTTCTTCCAGATCTAGTCGTGACAGGTGATCAGCCACCTGGTTCTCACAACCTTTCTTATCTTTGACTTCAAAGTTAAATTCTTGAAGTAGGAGTATCCATCGTATCAATCTGGGCTTTGCATCCTTTTTGGCAAACAAGTAACGAAGAGCTGCATGGTCAGTGAAAACCGTTACCTTTGTGCCTATGAGATATGTTCTGAATTTTTCGAATGCAAACACCACTGCTAGCATCTCTTTTTCAGTAGTTGTATAATTCTGTTGGGCTGCATTGAGTGTACGACTTGCATAGTAGATGGCTTTAAACATCTTGTCTCTCCTTTGTCCCAATGCTGCTCCTACAGCATAGTCGCTAGCATCACACATGAGCTCAAATGGCTCCTTCCAATCAGGTACTATCATGATGGGTGCTGAAATCAGTGCTGCCTTGATCTTGTTAAATGCCATGCAAGCAATCATCATCAAAAATAAATGTCGAATCTTTCTCTAACAAATTACATAAAGGTCTAGTAATTTTAGAGAAATCTTTAATATAACGACGATAAAACCCGGCATGTCCCAAGAAACTTCGGATTCCTTTCACATTCTTTGGCGGTGGAAGATTTTCAATTGCCACAACTTTGGCCCTGTCAACTTCTATTCCTTTAGCTGAAATTTTGTGGCCAAGCACAATACCTTCTGGAACCATGAAGTGACATTTTTCCCAATTCAGGACTAGATTCTTAGCCTGACATCTCTGCAAAACAAGCATTAAATTTTGCAAACAATGATCAAAAGATGTACCAAATACAGAAATGTCATCCATAAAAACCTCCATTATTTCCTCAACCATGTCAGAAAATATGGCCATCATACACCTCTGAAAAGTAGCAGGTGCATTGCATAGTCCAAATGGCATTCTCCTGAAAGCAAATGTACCGTAAGGGCAAGTGAAGGTAGTCTTCTCCTGATCCTCCGGTGCTATGACAATCTGATTGTAACCTGAATAACCATCTAGAAAACAATAATAATGATAACCACCAACTCTATCAAGCATCTGGTCAATAAATGGAAGTGGGAAATGATCTTTCCTAGTAGCATCATTCAATTTCCTGTAGTCTATGCATACTCGCCAACCAGTCACTGGGCGAGTTGAAATCAATTCATTGTTCTCATTTTTCACTACAGTTATTCCTCCCTTCTTAGGCACTACTTGTACTGGTGAAACCCATGAGCTATCAGATATAGCATAAATAACACCAGCATTTAACAATTTTAACACCTCAGCCCTCACAACCTCTTTCATTGCAGGATTAAGCCTTCTCTGATGATCAACATAAGGTGAATATGACTCCTGCATCAAAATTTTATGCATACAAACAGTAGGGCTAATTCCCTTATATCAGCAATTGTCCATCCCAGAGCAGATTTAAATTCTCTCAACACCCTCAACAATTTTTCTTTTTCAGTACAAGTAAGAAAAGAAGAGATGATTACCGGATATGTTGAATTTTCATCTAAAAATGCATAACAGAGGTGACTTGGAAGTTCCTTCAATTCAGGGGATACTTTTGGTACCTCTATAATTGCATCTTCAAGTAGTTCTACATTATGCACATCAATCTTTTCTTTAGGCAATGTATCGAGAGCAAGTAACTCTTCTTGCACGTCCCAATCATCTTCATCCAATATAGACGCCGATTCCAACAAGCATCTTTCCAAAGAATCTTTCGTCAATCTACCTGCACCAACATGAGATACACATGAATCAATTACATCAATACTATTACAAGTACTTACCTCATTTGGTTCCTTGATTGTGTTGTAGATGTTGAACATGACTTCTTCTCCACCTACTCTCAATGTAAGCTCACCCTTGTGCACATCGATCAAAGCTTTTCCAGTGGCCAAAAATGGCCTTCCAAAGATAAGTGGGGTGTCCTGATCTTCTTCCATATCTAGAATGACAAAATCAGCAGGAAATATAAATTTGTCTACCTTTACCAGAACATCCTCCACTATACCCCGTGGATATGTAAGTGATCTATCCGCCAGCTGCAAGGTAATAGTGCTAGGCTTCACCTCGCCAAGCTCTAAAGTCCTGTAAATGGAAAAAGGTATTAAATTAATACTGGCACCCAAATCACATAAAGCTTTATTTATTCTAGAACCACCAATAACACAAGGGATAGTAAAACTCCCTGGATCTTTGAGTTTCTGTGGTAGTTTCCTTTGAAGTATGGCGCTACACTCTTCTGTCAATTTCACTGTCTCAAACTCATGCAACTTTCTCTTCTTTGACATCACATCTTTTATGAACTTTGCATAGTTTGGCATTTGTTCTAACGCATCAGCAAATGGAATGTTGATGTGAATCTTCTTGAAAATTTCCAAAAATTTGGCAAATTGCTCATCCAATTTCTTCTTTTTGAACCTCTGCGGATATGGAAGAATTGGCTGAAATACCGGAGGTTGTTCAACTTCAGCTTCAGCTTTGGAACCCTCAGTTTCGACTTCTTCAACAGTTACCTCCTTTTCATCCTTATCATTGGAATTTTTACCATCAAGTTCTTTTCCACTCCTCAAAGTTACTGCCTTGCACTGCTCTTTTGGGTTCACCTCTGTGTTACTGGGAAATTGCCCCTTGTTCTGATCTTTTAGAGCATTGGCCAACTGTCCGATTTGCGTTTCCAAAGATTTCATTGTAGCACCCATGTTTCCCATGTGAGTCTCCATATTGTCAAGACGAGATTCAGTTCTCGCCATCCTTTTTCCAGACTCAGCAACAAATGTACCTACCAAATCTTCAAATGAAGGCTTTCCCTCCCCCTTTGATGTATTGAACCCCGGTGGAGGATTCAACACATTCTTATTATTAGCATATGAAAAATTTTCATGATTTCTCAAACCAGGATGATACGTGTTAGAGGGAGGGTTACCTATTGTTGATATAATGAGCCTCATCAGGAATATGTGGTTCTTCGGTGACAACAGATGCATTTTCAACCTCTGATGAACTAGCCTTGTTCATTGCTGCAATTTGAGTTGTTAAAGCTGAAACTTGAGCTGTGAGTGATGTAATAGGATCTATGGCATAAATTCCAGCTTGCTTCTTCACTCCTGATCTTTCAGTCGGCCACTGATAACTGTTAATGGTCATCTGTTCAAGCAAATAATATGCTTGATCGGGTGATTTGGCAAATATCGTTCCACCAGCTGCTGCATCAACAGTGCCTCTTGTCTGTCCATTCAAACCATTGTAAAATAATTCAATCTGTACCCAATCTTCAAAACCATGGTTTGGACATCTCCTCAACAATTCCTTATATCTTTCCCATGCCTCATATAGTTGCTCAAAATCAGTCTGCCTAAAAGTACTTATCTCGATTTTTAACTGTACAGACTTTGCAGGTGGGAAATATTTTGCAAGAAACTTAGTTGCTAAATCCTGCCAGGTAGTGATACTCCCCAAAGGAAGCGATTGGAGCCATCCTCTTGCTTGGTCCCTAAGAGAAAAAGGAAACAAACGCAATAGAATTATATCATCAGAAACACCATTTATTTTTACCGTATCAGTAATTTCAAGGAATGTTCTGAGATGTAAATGAGGATCTGCAGTAGCGGCTCCCCCAAACTGATTCTGTTGAACCATGTTTATCAACGCAGGCTTGAGCTCAAAGTTGTTTGCATTAATCGTTCCTCGTGCTATACCAGAATAATGAGCATTCAATACCGGCCTAAAATGATCTCGGATGGGTATTGCAAGGGGTGGATTTTCATAGTCTCTGTTTTCAGCCATTGCTAGAATCTCTTCTCTTCTTGCCTTTCTTAACCTTCTTGCGGTTCTTTCAATCTCAGGATCAAAGATAAGCAAGTCAAGATTTTGCGATCTTCGCATGCACTGTCAAACAAAAATAATAAACAAATCAGTGTTTAATGTAGTATAATAAAAATAGCTCTAAATTAAAATCTAGACTAATTGGTAACAATACTAATATAAATTCAAATTTTACACTCCCCGGCAACGGCGCCAAAAACTTGTTGCGTGTTTTCTTTAATGCTCGCAAGCGCACGGCGTCAAGTTATAGTAAAATGTAATTATGAGTACAAGTATCGATCCCACGAGGAATGTAATTTCTAAATTTATATTAATGCTTGTAATTAGAATAGTCTCGATTTTATTTAGAATAATCAAATAACAGATTTGTTCGTATCAATGACTGAATTGTAAATAAATTTAATTTTAATACCAAATAGAGTTGAACAACAATGGAATAAAAGATCTAGAGGTCCGATTTCACGCAACTATCCACCATGTGTTATTTTGTGTAGCTATATTATAATTGTCCTTCTTATTCATTAACCAAGAATTCCATAATTATCTACTCCCTCTCTCGAGTGCTAAGTAGATACTAATTATCTAACAAAGGATTGCAACGTCTCCGTCAACAATCGATAATTAAATAACACAACAAGCGCTAAATTCTTTTAATGGATTCCATAGCAATATATATGCTCTCGAACTATATAAATACCATCGATGTATTTTTCCCTTTCTTGATTATAAATTCCCTTTTTCAAGTGATAATTTATAAACATACAAATCATTCAAGATATGGCCAATAAAATGAAAGCATTAAGATTGAAAAAACACAAATGAACAATAAAGACAACTTATATAGCATAAATCATGAGTCTCAACACATGGTTTCTAGTTTTGTTCCATCATTCCTCTAGAATTAAGATTTAGTTCATAATAATAAAAATAAAACAACAACACATAAACATTAAACAAGACATATCAAAATAAGAGTAAAAATAAAGAAAGAACTTAGAACAAGAGTTTTGGAGTGTATGAAGTTTTTGTCCAAAGATGTGCAAGAACTTGTTGATGATGATCTTCTTGATCTTCAATCTTCTTCCTTGTAGCCTCCACCCTTTTCCTAGCTTCTCTCCATACCCTAGATGATGAAAAAGAGATCCCTTTTATAGTCTAGACAAGATATCCCACGTAGCACACCATTCTCCCCTCCTTTTCCTCAAAGTCTACAAAGTTTCACAATTTCCGGAGGAATGTTTGTGCATGACCGCGGGTGCGGTAGTGTAAGCACCGCGGGTGCGGTGTCTTTTCGCCAAAAATTCTGTTGCTGCATAGGTGACACCGCGGGTGCGGCGCTTGCATGACCGCGGGTGCGGTCATGCCTCGGCAGTTGGCGCGGGTGCGGTAGCATAGGCAGCGCGGGTGCACTGTTGCTTCGTGTATCTTTGTCCTTTGCACCTTCTAATTCATCACTATATCACTCCAAACTCTCATTTCTAAGATTCCAAACTACAATAACAAAAACAACAACATATCAAATAAAACCTGCTCAAGAATCACAAAATTCCAAGTTAAAAACAAGTAATAAAAGTACAATAAATTGCACTTATCAAACTCCCCCAAACTTAAGATTTTGCTAGTCCCGAGCAAATCAAAAAAAAAAAAAAACAAACAAACAAACAAGTCATGAAATATTTTAAAGAACTTGGCCTCAATATAAATTCAAAATCCACCATGCATTTACAATTCAAATCAATTCAACCACTTGTTCATCCAGATAAAATCATATGATTGGTTCGTTCTCTAACTTCAAATCTCTCAACCATGTTTCAAATCATTATAAATTGATTTCAAATTTTTACAAACACATATCACAAGGTCTTTTTCGGTAAAAATTGGGTTCAAAGCAATATTCATTCAAGAAATGGATACCCAATAAATATTTGATGCAATGAGGTGTGTGAAAAATTGATCGAAATTCTTATTCAATGACAGTGTTTATCGATTGTCCATAGGCTAGATCCTCCCAATCACTCTCCACTAGTATATTGGACAACTATGACTAGGTTAATAGGATTTTCAATGGTTATAATGTTAGGCCTCGGTTCATGGCTACAAATAAAGTTTAGGAGTTTAAATAAGGGGGTTCTTTTGATCTCCATTTTTTTCTTTTTCTTTTTCTTTATTCATCTCATCTCTTTTTCTCCCCTTTTTCTCCAATCTTCAACAATGTATCATTATTCATTTTTTTTTTGTAGGAGAAAATCAATTTCTTTCGAATTCTTACTCCCTTGAGAAGGTAGGAATTAATTGTATAAGATATTCAAAAGGTTGGTAATTGTGGGATTCTTGAAAAAATATTTGAATGGGGGTCTTTTACACATATTTACGTGTGCCATTCAAATTCATATAAGCTCAAAGAGGTGACAAATGATAAATTAATTTATTTGGTAGCTTGAAAGGCTCAATCGATCCAAAAAATCACCTAAATCATTCCTAAATCATAAATTGTCTGTATTTCGCCTCGAGTGATGTTTGGATAGTTCTAGACAAAATCTCAATTCACCATCAAAAATTAGAATCTAATCATCGTGAAAATGGTGTCTCAATGCATCAACCAAATACATATATATTCAAGAAGAAATGTGCTTGGCTTCCAAGGAATTTCAAAAACACAACTCTTTTCTCTTATAGGCTCAAAAGGGCTTCAAATGAATGTTTATGAATAATATACATGGCCCAAATAAATTCAAAGATTGCCTCAATCATTTATGTGTTTGCAAAAATTTTATTTCAATGTCAAATAAAAATCACAAAGTTTTATAGAAATTGTAAGTCTCAAACTCACCAAATCTCATGATTATTCTCTAAATTTTTCAAAGTGATCAATTAACATGAATTTAATGCATGACATTTCTTTTTCATAAAAATATTTTCATCATTGGCCAATTCATTAAAAATTTCATGCTAAAATACTACAAACACACAAAATAAATCAAAAATTTAAACACACAAAAATACACTAAATAAATAAACACACGAAAACAAATAAAAACTCCAAATAAAATAAAATTAAACACAAACCAAATAAAATAAAATAAATCTCCCCCAAACTTAAACATGTGCATCGTCCTCGATGTGAATAAGCATGATAACTAGGAAAATGCACATACACTGGGCAACGACCGTCAGTGGTCATTGCCATCATCCTCATCATCGTCATTGTGGTGGGGTGGTTGGAACTCTGGCGGGTGGTAAACAGGTGGCCACTGTGGAGGAGGTGGAAACGGATGACCAGAAGTAGAAGCAGATGGAAACTGCTGAGCCAAGGCCGATGTGAAATCCATCATATACCCCATGAATGTATCGGTCCTATACCGAAAAGCATCCATCTCTTGGCGTTATACCTGCATATCCTCTTCCAACTGATTCAACCTATTTCTCCTTTGCCTTTGCTGCGGCTGTGGCTCTTGAGCTTGGGCTTGGTCACGTCTCTCTGCAGCTCTCCGATTGAATTCCCTTTCAACTCTACGTGCTGCAGCTTGGTCATTTATGACTCCCATAAATGCCTGAGCTATCACAATAGGATTTTTCGGCTTCAGAACTTCTTCATTCGGAGCCCAAGTCACTCCCGCATGTTGGCACAATATGGTGATGAGAGAGGGGTGGAGAAGTCCACTCGGAGAGTTACCTCTTCCATAGTCGAGAATGGAATTTTGAAGCAATTGACCGAGATCAACTATCTTTCATGTCATAATGCAAAATGTGAGGATGGCCCTCTCCTTAATGACAGTAGTGGTGTGTTCGGTTGGCTTTATCCTAGCAGCAATGAATGAATACCAATTTTTAGCAACAGTCTTCAGATCAGACTTTGCTAGGCTCAAGTGCACATCGTCCCTCATTCGCCATTCGGCTCCCTGTATACATATTGTTTGAAGAATATTGTGATAATCAACATGCTCATTTCTGTATTCTTCATACTCGTCGTGCATGATTTGAGGGAAGCCATATATCGTGTTGATTGTATGTGCATCATATGCTACCTGTTTACCTCGAACAAAAACTGTCAATCGATCATATCTAACCTTAAGGTTAGCATAGAACTCTCTCACCAGTGATATGACAGCATCCTGTGGCTGTCTGCCAAATTCTTCCCACTGTCTAGCAGTAAGCATCCTCCCAATTTCAGTATCAGGGAAGCTCATATCAAATCCTCTCTCCTTGATAATGCTTCTATTCAAAATCTTCCCATATTGTTCTTCCGCCCTCTCATCATAAAACCGACTCGCATCATAGTTCACCCTTGATGATGATGAAGCACCCTTTGATGACTTTCTTTTTAGTGGCATTTTGTCGAACACCTTCTCAACATAACTTTAATTCAACCCACTTCTCAAAATTCAAGATTATTGCAATCCCCAAACTTTTACTCACAATATTCACACTTCAACAATGTACACAATACTCAATCAACAATATTCCCAACATCAACAATATGCTTCACAAAATGAATAATTTCCTTCCTTAACAACAAATTTCGAATTTAGCAACAAATTTGCTAGAATTTGCTCACCTTGGGTGTGTTGAATTGTTTCTTGAGAAACAAAAACAAAGTTGTGTTCAAATTCTTGAATAAATTTTGAATCCCCTTTTTCAACCCTAGGTTGGATCTTTGAATTTGATGGAAAGAAATGAGGTATTTGATGGAATGAGTGAAGATTTCTAGGTTGTAGTGATGAATTTGTTGAAAGAAGAACAAAATTTTGGTGTGTGATTTGTGTTTGGAGTAGGGATTTCGAAAATGGAGATGGGTTTTCTTGAGAATGAAGTTTTCGATTGTGTTTGAGAGATGCCCGATTTTTTTCTTAAAAAGCAAGACCGCGGGTGCGGTATTGTAAGCACCGCAGGTGCGTTGTTTGTTCGAATTTACACCGCGGGTGCGGTCTTAGATTAGCGCGGGTGCGCTCTTGTATCGGCAGTTTAGCGCAGGGGCGGTAGCATAGGCAGCGCGGGTGCGCTGTGTGTTCGGCAGCTACGCGCATTTCTCCATAATGCACGACCGCGGGTGCGGTAGTGTAAGCACCGCGGGTGCGGTAGTGCTTCGGCACTCCTAGCGCGGGGGCGCTTTCTTTGTGCTGCGGGTGCACTCCTGCTTCGAATTTTCTTGAATTTGTAATGCACCTCAAGCATAGGTGCAGTGCACATGAGACTGTAAGGGCGCTCCTGTTTTATCAAAATATTTTCTTCTCAACTTTTCAGTCCTGAAAAGAAAACAATTGAAAATCATTAAATTTGGGAAGATAAAATCACACATTATATCTAAAAAATACAAAAACACAAATAACATGATACAAAAATAAAATCAACCCCAAAATCAAAATGCAAAATAAACAAAAAATTTGGGTTGCCTCCCAATAAGCGCTTGATTTAACGTCATCAGCCTGACTTTCATCAGTCTACTTTGGTTCTCGCAGTGGGATGTTGTCCATGTGTCGCACTTCATTGCCAAAGTTATGCTTGACCCTCTGACCATTGACTTTGAATGTCTCGCCATTTTTGCATTTTAGTTCAATTGCACCATGTGGGTACACTTTTTCTACTGTGAATGGGCCAGACCATCTGGATTTTAACTTACCAGGAAACAACCTCAGTCGAGAATTGAATAATAACACCTGTTGTCCTGCTTCAAATTCTCGTCGAAGAATCTGCTTGTCGTGCCATCTCTTGGTATTTTCTTTGTATATCTTGGCATTCTCGTATGCATCATTCCTGAATTCTTCCATCTTATTCAACTGCAACAGTCGTTGCTCGCCCGATGCTTCCATATCAAAATTTAGCTTTTTGATAGCCCAAAATGCCTTGTGCTCCAGTTCCAAAGGTAAATGACAAGCTTTCCCAAAGACCAACCTATAAGGTGACATCCCGATAGGTGTCTTGTATGCAGTCCTGTATGCCCATAAAGCGTCATCTAGCTTGATTGCCCAATCCTTCCGGTTTGTTTTCACTGTCTTTTCCAATATTTGCTTAATCTCCCGGTTGGATATTTCTGCTTGCCCATTAGCTTGCGGGTGGTATGCCAGTGTCACCCTGTGCTTCACATCATACTTGGCCAATAGTGAGTTAAAAATTTTGTTACAGAAATGTGTACCTTCATCACTGATAATGGCCCTAGGCGTTCCAAATCTCGTGAAGATGTTCCTGTGGACAAACTTAACAACAACTCGAGCATCATTAGTACTGGTGGCGATTGCTTCCATCCATTTTGACACATAATCGACAGCAAGTAAAATGTATGATTGACCAAACGAAGATGGGAAGGGACCCATAAAGTCAATACCCCAGACATCAAAAAGTTCCACCTCCAAAATATTTGTTAGTGGTAATTCATGTCGTCTAGAAATATTGCCAACTCTTTGGCATTTATCACATGACTTTGCTAAGGTATAGCTGTCTTTAAACAAACTGGGCCAATAAAAACCCGATTGCAATACCTTAGCCGCTGTTCGTGACGCTCCAAAGTGTCCACCATAAAGTGAGGAATGACATTGCTCTAGAATTATACCCGCTTCTTCCTCAGTTACACATCGTCTGATTATCTGATCAGCGCATCTCTTAAACAAGAACGGATCGTCCCACAGGTAAAACTTAGCATCATGAAGAAATTTCTTCTTTTGATGATACGTTAAATCTGAAGGCAATTCTCCTGCAGCAAGAAAATTAACTATATCTGCAAACCACGGATATGTAACACTTACCTTGAAAAGTTGCTCATCTGGGAATGACTCGTTGATAGCTCCACCTTCAGTTCGTTCTTCCAGCTCTAGTCGTGACAGGTGATCAGCCACCTGGTTCTCACAACCTTTCTTATCTTTGACTTCAAAGTCAAATTCTTGAAGTAGGAGTATCTATCGTATCAATCTGGGCTTTGCATCCTTTTTGGCAAACAAGTAACGAAGAGCTGCATGGTCAGTGAAAACCGTTACCTTTGTGCCTATGAGATATGTTCTGAATTTGTCGAATGCAAACACCACTGCTAGCATCTCTTTTTCAGTAGTTGTATAATTCTGTTGGGCTGCATTGAGTGTACGACTTGCATAGTAGATGGCTTTAAACATCTTGTCTCTCCTTTGTCCCAATGCTGCTCCTACAGCATAGTCGCTAGCATCACACATGAGCTCAAATGGCTCCTTCCAATCAGGTACTATCATGATGGGTGCTGAAATCAGTGCTGCCTTGATCTTGTTAAATGCCAGCAAGCAATCATCATCAAAAATAAATGTCGAATCTTTCTCTAACAAATTACATAAAGGTCTAGTAATTTTAGAGAAATCTTTAATATAACGACGATAAAACCCGGCATGTCCCAAGAAACTTCGGATTCCTTTCACATTCTTTGGCGGTGGAAGATTTTCAATTGCCACAACTTTGGCCCTGTCAACTTCTATTCCTTTAGCTGAAATTTTGTGGCCAAGCACAATACCTTCTGGAACCATGAAGTGACATTTTTCCCAATTCAGGACTAGATTCTTAGCCTGACATCTCTACAAAACAAGCATTAAATTTTGCAAACAATGATCAAAAGATGTACCAAATACAGAAATGTCATCCATAAAAACCTCCATTATTTCCTCAACCATGTCAGAAAATATGGCCATCATACACCTCTGAAAAGTAGCAGGTGCATTGCATAGTCCAAATGGCATTCTCCTGAAAGCAAATGTACCGTAAGGGCAAGTGAAGGTAGTCTTCTCCTGATCCTCCGGTGCTATGACAATCTGATTGTAACCTGAATAACCATCTAGAAAACAATAATAATGATAACCACCAACTCTATCAAGCATCTGGTCAATAAATGGAAGTGGGAAATGATCTTTCCTAGTAGCATCATTCAATTTCCTGTAGTCTATGCATACTCGCCAACCAGTCACTGGGCGAGTTGAAATCAATTCATTGTTCTCATTTTTCACTACAGTTATTCCTCCCTTCTTAGGCACTACTTGTACTGGTGAAACCCATGAGCTATCAGATATAGCATAAATAACACCAGCATTTAACAATTTTAACACCTCAGCCCTCACAACCTCTTTCATTGCAGGAATAAGCCTTCTCTGATGATCAACATAAGGTGAATATGACTCCTGCATCAAAATTTTATGCATACAAACAGTAGGGCTAATTCCCTTATATCAGCAATTGTCCATCCCAGAGCATATTTAAATTCTCTCAACACCCTCAACAATTTTCTTTTTCAGTACAAGTAAGAAAAGAAGAGATGATTACCGGATATGTTGAATTTTCACCTAAAAATGCATAACAGAGGTGACTTGGAAGTTCCTTCAATTCAGGGGATACTTTTGGTACCTCTATAATTGCATCTTCAAGTAGTTCTACATTATGCACATCAATCTTTTCTTTAGGCAATGTATCGAGAGCAAGTAACTCTTCTTGCACGTCCCAATCATCTTCATCCAATATAGACGCCGATTCCAACAAGCATCTTTCCAAAGAATCTTTCGTCAATCTACCTGCACCAACATGAGATACACATGAATCAATTACATCAATACTATTACAAGTACTTACCACATTTGGTTCCTTGATTGTGTTGTAGATGTTGAACATGACTTCTTCTCCACCTACTCTCAATGTAAGCTCACCCTTGTGCACATCGATCAAAGCTTTTCCAGTGGCCAAAAATGGCCTTCCAAAGATAAGTGGGGTGTCCTGATCTTCTTCTATATCTAGAATGACAAAATCAGCAGGAAATATAAATTTGTCTACCTTTACCAGAACATCCTCCACTATACCCCGTGGATATGTAAGTGATCTATCCGCCAGCTGCAAGGTAATAGTGCTAGGCTTCACCTCGCCAAGCTCTAAAGTCCTGTAAATGGAAAAAGGCATTAAATTAATACTGGCACCCAAATCACATAAAGCTTTATTTATTCTAGAACCACCAATAACACAAGGGATAGTAAAACTCCCTGGATCTTTGAGTTTCTGTGGTAGTTTCCTTTGAAGTATGGCGCTACACTCTTCTGTCAATTTCACTGTCTCAAACTCATGCAACTTTCTCTTCTTTGACATCACATCTTTTATGAACTTTGCATAGTTTGGCATTTGTTCTAACGCATCAGCAAATGGAATGTTGATGTGAATCTTCTTGAAAATTTCCAAAAATTTGGCAAATTGCTCATCCAATTTCTTCTTTTTGAACCTCTGCAGATATGGAAGAATTGGCTGAAATACCGGAGGTTGTTCAACTTCAGCTTCAGCTTTGGAACCCTCAGTTTCGACTTCTTCAACAGTTACCTCCTTTTCATCCTTATCATTGGAATTTTTACCATCAAGTTCTTTTCCACTCCTCAAAGTTACTGCCTTGCACTGCTCTTTTGGGTTCACCTCTGTGTTACTGGGAAATTGCCCCTTGTTCTGATCTTTTAGAGCATTGGCCAACTGTCCGATTTGCGTTTCCAAAGATTTCATTGTAGCACCCATGTTTCCCATGTGAGTCTCCATATTGTCAAGACGAGATTCAGTTCTCGCCATCCTTTTTCCAGACTCAGCAACAAATGTACCTACCAAATCTTCAAATGAAGGCTTTCCCTCCCCCTTTGATGTATTGAACCTCGGTGGAGGATTCAACACATTCTTATTATTAGCATATGAAAAATTTTCATGATTTCTCAAACCAGGATGATACGTGTTAGAGGGAGGGTTACCTATTGTTGATATAATGAGCCTCATCAGGAATATGTGGTTCTTCGGTGACAACAGATGCATTTTCAACCTCTGATGAACTAGCCTTGTTCATTGCTGCAATTTGAGTTGTTAAAGCTGAAACTTGAGCTGTGAGTGATGTAATAGGATCTATGGCATAAATTCCAGCTTGCTTCTTCACTCCTGATCTTTCAGTCGGCCACTGATAACTGTTAATGGTCATCTGTTCAAGCAAATAATATGCTTGATCGGGTGATTTGGCAAATATCGTTCCACCAGCTGCTGCATCAACAGTGCCTCTTGTCTGTCCATTCAAACCATTGTAAAATAATTCAATCTGTACCCAATCTTCAAAACCATGGTTTGGACATCTCCTCAACAATTCCTTATATCTTTCCCATGCCTCATATAGTTGCTCAAAATCAGTCTGCCTAAAAGTACTTATCTCGATTTTTAACTGTGCAGACTTTGCAGGTGGGAAATATTTTGCAAGAAACTTAGTTGCTAAATCCTGCCAGGTAGTGATACTCCCCAAAGGAAGCGATTGGAGCCATCCTCTTGCTTGGTCCCTAAGAGAAAAAGGAAACAAACGCAATAGAATTATATCATCAGAAACACCATTTATTTTTACCGTATCAGTAATTTCAAGGAATGTTCTGAGATGTAAATGAGGATCTGCAGTAGCGGCTCCCCCAAACTGATTCTGTTGAACCATGTTTATCAACGCAGGCTTGAGCTCAAAGTTGTTTGCATTAATCGTTCCTCGTGCTATACCAGAATAATGAGCATTCAATACCGGCCTAAAATGATCTCGGATGGGTATTGCAAGGGGTGGATTTTCATTGTCTCTGTTTTCAGCCATTGCTAGAATCTCTTCTCTTCTTGCCTTTCTTAACCTTCTTGCGGTTCTTTCAATCTCAGGATCAAAGATAAGCAAGTCAAGATTTTGCGATCTTCGCATGCACTGTCAAACAAAAATAATAAACAAATCAGTGTTTAATGTAGTATAATAAAAATAGCTCTAAATTAAAATCTAGACTAATTGGTAACAATACTAATATAAATTCAAATTTTACACTCCCCGGCAACGGCGCCTAAAAACTTGTTGCGTGTTTTCTTTAATGCTCGCAAGCGCACGGCGTCAAGTTATAGTAAAATGTAATTATGAGTACAAGTATCGATCCCACGAGGAATGTAATTTCTAAATTTATATTAATGCTTGTAATTAGAATAGTCTCGATTTTATTTAGAATAATCAAATAACAGATTTGTTCGTATCAATGACTGAATTGTAAATAAATTTAATTTTAATACCAAATAGAGTTGAACAACAATGGAATAAAAGATCTAGAGGTCCGATTTCACGCAACTATCCACCATGTGTTATTTTGTGTAGCTATATTATAATTGTCCTTCTTATTCATTAACCAAGAATTCCATAATTATCTACTCCCTCTCTCGAGTGCTAAGTAGATACTAATTATCTAACAAAGGATTGCAACGTCTCCGTCAACAATCGATAATTAAATAACACAACAAGCGCTAAATTCTTTTAATGGATTCCATAGCAATATATGTGCTCTCGAACTATATAAATACCATCGATGTATTTTTCCCTTTCTTGATTATAAATTCCCTTTTTCAAGTGATAATTTATAAACATACAAATCATTCAAGATATGGCCAATAAAATGAAAGCATTAAGATTGGAAAAACACAAATGAACAATAAAGACAAATTATATAGCATAAATCATGAGTCTCAACACATGGTTTCTAGTTTTGTTCCATCATTCCTCTAGAATTAAGATTTAGTTCATAATAATAAAAATAAAACAACAACACATAAACATTAAACAAGACATATCAAAATAAGAGTAAAAATAAAGAAAGAACTTAGAACAAGAGTTTTGGAGTGTATGAAGTTTTTGTCCAAAGATGTGCAAGAACTTGTTGATGATGATCTTCTTGATCTTCAATCTTCTTCCTTGTAGCCTCCACCCTTTTCCTAGCTTCTCTCCATACCCTAGATGATGAAAAAGAGATCCCTTTTATAGTCTAGACAAGATATCCCACGTAGCACACCATTCTCCCCTCCTTTTCCTCAAAGTCTACAAAGTTTCACAATTTCCGGAGGAATGTTTGTGCATGACCGCGGGTGCGGTAGTGTAAGCACCGCGGGTGCGGTGTCTTTTCGCCAAAAATTCTGTTGCTGCATAGGTGACACCACGGGTGCGGCGCTTGCATGACCGCGGGTGCGGTCATGCCTCGGCAGTTGGCGCGGGTGCGGTAGCATAGGCAGCGCGGGTGCACTGTTGCTTCGTGTATCTTTGTCCTTTGCACCTTCTAATTCATCACTATATCACTCCAAACTCTCATTTCTAAGCTTCCAAACTACAATAACAAAAACAACAACATATCAAATAAAACCTGCTCAAGAATCACAAAATTCCAAGTTAAAAACAAGTAATAAAAGTACAATAAATTGCACTTATCACATGATCAAACAATTCAAACTGACTCAATCTACCCTGTTCCCAAATATCTTACGCTCTGATACCACCTAATGTGGGGTCCCCGGGTCCTGATATCTAATACTAATAATTTTAAATGTAATCAAACCAAACGATTTAATAAAATACATAATTTCTTGTTCACAAACTGACATAAAACATCGTAAGAATAATTTAAATGTCTCAAATGTTTGAAATAAAATTTTCAACATGCCAAACTAAAGTAGTGAACCAAAGAAATCCAAACATCATCACATAGCTCCTAAGACCCGAGAATCCCACTCTAACTCGTATCTCCTCGCCTGGAGCTGGACTCTGGCATCCCAAGCCTCGCCTCACCTACCGTCAAGCACGTGAAAACAAGAGGTAGCCGACATGCCGGTGAGTATAAACCCAGTATGATACAATCAATAACATATGAGAATTAAAATTTTAAATATCTCATATACAATTCATAAAGATGCAATATAATGCAATGCATGATCAGAAGCTGTGGGCTATCAATAAATCTCAAGATCAAGTGAATCATCTGGTCATAGAGTACCCAAGGGAATAGAATCACCCAACAACAACCACCGACTCATCCGCTCGAGGTGGTGTGTTGTGTTCTACAATCCCAAGACTATGGTGCGCCTATAGAGAGTGTTCAGGCCATAGCAGCGACCTCCGCATACACTATGCCAACTCAACTATAGCCCCATACGTCTAACAAATCAATAAATCAAGGCGACCTCCGCCATATCAAATCTGAATAGACAAGTGGCTCAATATGCAATGTAATGATGCAAATCAATATCATCATTTCGATATAATAATAAACTCATCTCAAGGCCACAATCATCATCAAATCACAAATAGTTCATCGAGTCATAGAGTTTTCAATTTTAAAATAAAAATGATACTTTTACCTCGTATGTTATCGACCGTAACATACCTTTCTAATATTACCAAAAGAAGATCGAAATGTGTAGATGAGAAGTCTTCAACCTCTGAATTCTACTATAACTCAAGAACTCGGATCATTTATCAAAACAGAGTAGTTTCTGTTCCAAAATTCATAATCAATTCAATACGGCTTCAAATCAATAACCGCAATTTAGATATTCAAGAAAACTAAAATTCCAACAATTGCGTAAAGAAATAATCCATATCATTTCTTAACCGTAATATGAGATAAAAATATTCATTGAATCATTTTGTCAAACACTTGGCGTGCATGCTAAAGAGTTAGCTCCTCTTCAATTCCATTTCTTATCAAAAATATCAATACATACAATGCCATCAACATCTCAATAATCATCAACCCATATCAATTAATCCATAAACCAACACCATCAACAAACCCATAACATCTCCAACACCAAAAACTAAGAACAAACTAGACCAAAAGCTTACCTTAGCTTCCTTGAACCCAAAACTATCTTGATCTCACTTCAATAATCCAACAAAATGCTTGAATCAAAGGAAGGAAATGAAAGGAAAAGGAACCCTAGCTCCCTTGCTCTGAAGAAATCGAGAATGAGGGAAAGAAATGAGGGAAAAATAAACCAACTCATATATTTAAGAACTTAAATCCAAAAACACGACTTTACTGTTCACAGACCGCGGGTGCGCTAAGCCTTGGACCGCGGGTGCGCTGTGCTCTCGGCATCACAAACAAAATTCCAGGGCAAGGACCGCGGGTGCGCTCGAAATTGTACCGCGGGTGCGCTCATGCTTCGGTCCTGCCACCGCGTACTCTGCGCACTGCTTCTTCAAAGATCGCCTCCGAAACGCCTCTTCCCGTCCGAATTAGAAAAAGTGGTAAACTACCAAGTTGTAGCTCTATGTCTTATCTTGACTCCCTCAAAATTGCAGATCATTTGTAGGTCTAAGCAAAAAGTTATGCCAATTCTCCCAACACGTGTCATTGTAGGAACGACGGTACGCACGACACACTTCGGGGCGCTTTTGGCTCGTCTTCCCTAATGATTTGAACAAAACTCAAAACTGGAAAGTTATAGCCTTATGTCTCATCTTTCTAATGGAAAAGGCCTCACATCAATTGGATCAATATACAAAATATTATGCTAAAAACCACAACTACTGCCACATTTTTCATATCGTTTCTGCACGTCCATTACCTATATAGCTCAAATTCAACCTTTGATTCTACCCACCCATTATCTATTCCATTCTATAACATCATTATCATTCATACCATAACGTAAAGCCAAGAACCATCCCAACTACTGTCATATTATATCAAAATTCGGGTATTACAACAACTGGGCGTATGTTTTGTTATATTTTGTTATAATTTGAAATTATGGTATTGTGAGAATTGAATAGAATTCATATATGTTGTTCTTGTGATATCAGACATTGTATAATCGAAACCGGATTGAAGAACGGATGCCGTATATAATTGTTATGATTTTTGGAGTTAATATTATTGAGAATCAATATCAGAATTGTATCATCGTTGAGATTATGAGTTGTATCGATATTGATTATGAGTTCTTGTATTATATCTATGATGTTGGAATTGACGGGGTTACTGAAGACTGTACTGTTATGCCGTCGAAACATCTGTGGGTTGATATTGATCAGATTCAGTAGTGACTTCGATTATATCATGATATCGTCGATATGGATCAAATTGTATCTTGATTCGATATAGATCAGAACAGGCTTTGAGTTAAGAGATATATTGACACGGTCTATTTGATACTGTTATTTCAGATTTGATATGGACAGACTTGACTTCGATACTTCGACTTCGTCAGACCGTGAAGATAAATGTATAAATTAATGTTGAGTTGGGATTGCACAACTCAAGTGACGTTTGAACTTGAGTTTCCCTAAATCACATACTATTTGTTATAATTTGCATTGACTTGATTTGATATGATTGTTCTATGGATTTATAGAGAGCATGTGCTAGACGAGTCTCGACGAGTAATCTTGTGACAGAAGTGCCTGATAGTGGCGGGATCGCCACGGGCACATTGCACGATGTCACAAGATAGTATAGGAATCTTGGGAAATATGTGCCTGATAGTGGCGGGATCGCCACGGGCACATTGCACGATGTCACAAGATAGGATATTGGCGATAGGGCCACAGTCCATGACGGTTAGGTCAGGACACTGGATGTTTGGTTATATTGACGTGAATAGAACTAGAGTCTTTTCTATTACTGTTGGTCGATATAGGAATACCCACATCTGGAAACCGGGATCCCTAGACTAGGATTGAGTCTAGTCTGAGTCGTGGAGTCACGAGTACGATTGATAGTTTATATTGAATTATGTGGGTTATGTTCCTGAATATGGTACATGTTGATATATGTTCCTGATGTTGGTACATGTTTAGAATAAGATTTATTCTTGATATGGATTTATAATCTGATTTGGATACATGTTATGAATGTCTGTTATATGCGTTTGTATTAATTATAATATTGCATGTATACATGATTTATACTGAGAATGTAATTCTCACCGGAGTTATCCGGCTGTTGTCTTGTTTGTATGTGTGCATGGCAACAGGTGGGATGGGATCAGGGTCATGAAGAGAACGAGGCTGGACTAGATAGCGTGAAGATCCGGGCTCCAAAGCAACTTAGGATTCAGCACTAATACATAGTTGAACCTAGTTGAATTCTTGTAGATAATACAAGATTTGTATGTTTATGTTTGATTTCACTACGTTCCGCATTTTAAAAAAAAAAATTAAACCATGTTTCTAATAATAGATTGATTAATTCCTAAGAATGATTAAAATTGGAATTAGCGTCCGGGTCTCCACACCACCCCAAACCCCACACTTTCACACAGCCACTTGCTGATTTTCTTTCACCCCAAATTCCCCTCAAATTATACACGACACATACACACATCAATTTGAAGAGGAAAATTCGAACAAGCTTCAAGTAATTCAAGCCAAGATTCTTGCCCCATTCAATCGTCAACGAGAATTCGTGCGTTTAAAACACTAAGACACGCCATATTCTTCCTTTACTCATCATCACACCATAGTATTTGTTTAAACATGTTTTGCATGTAAAACAAGGGACAGTTTATTTTATTTTCGTTTATGCATCAAAGGTGATTTTCAAAACTTGATTTTTGTTCCAAAAACATGATTATTATGTGGTTTAAGGGGCTGCCATGATTAGAACTTGTTAGGGGCATGTTTTATACATTAAAAAGAGTCCTAGAACACCACCACAAGCTGCAATCGTAGAGAGCAAAAGCTGGAACCGAAGTTGCATGATTTAAAGATCAAGGTGCGGTTTATGGGGTGAACCAATGCATGGCTTGGCTTTGGCTCGACTGCATTTTTTATAAACGTAGAACTAGTAGCGAAAGCGGGAGGGATGGGGTTTCTCTCGCTTTTGGCATAGCGGGCCCCTAGTGGGAGGCTCGCCAAAGCTTGGCTAGGACGTGGTTGGGTTAGGAGAGGAGTCCTAACCACGCTAGGACTCGATTTAGATGGCTAGGGAAGAGTCCAAGTGCACAAGGACTCTTCCCCAAGCTACCCGAGAAGAGAGCAGCAGCGTGGGGGTTTCGTGGCTGGGGTCAGGGTCCGGGCTAGGCCGGTTAGAGGCCTAATAGGGTTCATAAGGGGATGGGCTAGGTGTTGGCTCAAGGGCGAGGGTCTAGGTTGGGGGCGCGAAGGGTCCTCGATCGCGTGAGAAGTTTCTCGGCTGCTGCAATCACCTGGTTGCAGGAAGCTTCGGCGTGGCTTAGGGCTAGGTTCTAGGGGTCTAGGTGGGTCCTATAGGGTCTAAGGATGATGTACCAGGGTTGGGACAGGGGCTGGTGTTGTGTGGTTCAGGGAGGGCACAAGAAAAACCTGCAAACGTGAGAGGAGCATGAGTCGCGCGCACTGCCTGTCTTTGGTTCAGTGGTTTGATGCTTCGGACCAGGGGCTGGGCTAGATGGGCTGGGTCTGGGCGTGGTCCAAGGAAGGTTAGGTTCATGAAAGGTCACGTGGTTCATGGCTAGAGGTGTCCTAGGTTGGCTAGGAGTCCTTATGTGCTTAGGAGTCTCACACACACACATGCAGATTTTGGATGAGTTTCCACAAGGTTTTGAGCGGGCCAGGGCTGGTTTTTTGGGCTGGGCTTGGTCAGTAGGGTCCCTAGATTGGTTGGCTAGGTTTTGGCTTGAGGTGGCTCGGGCATGGCTCGAGTAAATTAGGAGATGGCTCGGTGTATTCGATAAGGTGTTAAAAACTAAAATAATAAAGCTAAAATGGAAACCATGGGTCCAAGGGGGTGGTTTATGGCTCAAAAGGGTAGGATAAATCATAAAAATGTTATGTTTAAAATTTGGGATCAAAATAACGAGTTTTGGATTTATCTGGGATTTAATCGTCGCACGAAACGTTAATTAAAGAATTAATTGAAACGCCTAGTTATATGCTTTATAAAATTATGGAAATTTTTTTATCTAACCTCAAATAATTATTAAAAGTCTAAGTTTTTAATTTTGGAATTTTATATTAAGGTTTGGTTTAATTCGGGATTAAAAGCATTAATACGTCACATTTAAAGATTAATTTAAAAGTCCTCGATTTAAGCTAAATAAAAATAAGAGAAAATTCATGTAAGCTTAAATAATTATTTGGGACATGTTAGAGTCAATGAAATTAAGAAAATATCAAAAACGTGAAATTTTACGTCCAGGAGTAAAACAATATTTTTATGCCTAAAAAATTATTAAACGACATGGCAGTGTCCTGAATGCTGTTTTATATGCTAATATGATTATTTTCAATGATTATGGATGTTTATATGTTAATATATCAATTTTAAATGTGTATGGATTTTTAAGATGTTAATATGTTTAATATTTTATAATTTAATAGGCTAAAACATTTATTTTAAATGTTTATGACTTAAATGTTTATTTTAAATATTTATGATGTTAAAATATTTATTTTAAAGTGTTCATAGATGTTTATGATTTTTAATATGTTAAATTATGATTTTTAAAATGTTTATGGATTTTATGGTTTAACGTGGACATTTAAAAGACATGTTTCATGCTTGGTTAAAACGAAGAAACGATATTATATGCATGTTTTATTAAGTGATGTAAATATGAAATGTTGAAGGACGTGAAGGGATTGTGACTAAATACGATGATATGTTGGAAATATCGTGAGGGTTATGGTCGCAGTGGGAGCCCGACGATCGTGTTTCTTTGGATACAGATATGAATACGAATATGTTAATACGTTGGCCAAGGCCCAGTTGATCGGTGAGAGTGTCGCTGGTATCTCCGCCACCCAGTACTGTGATTTTCTCTAGATGGATCCATCTCCCAATACGTTTAAGAATACGAGTCACAATCACGATCTGAATTCAACAAACATGAATATGAATATGAATATGAATACGAATATCAATATGAATACGTTAATATGAATATGAATATGTTGACATGAAAGTATTTACGAAGAGTTTATGGGCATGTTTATGTTTAAAGTGATGCATCATTACGAAAATGTTTTTATTTAATGTTTATGCATCACGAAAATGTTTATGAAAATGGATTTGTTTAAAGTTTATGCATCTTCATGAAAACGATATTTTAAGTACAAGTATTTTTCACTGTTGTATGTGATCTGTATACATAGTACTCGTTATCGAGAATATGATATGTTGAGTCTTTAGACTCACTAGATGTGATTGATGCAGGTGATATTGATTATGAATATGATAATGGAGGTCTTGATGGATGATTTTGCTGGACTGAAGGTGCACATAACCCGATGACCGATGCTAGTTTTCCGCACTAGTTATGATTTATGATTTTAAGTTATGTTAAAGATATTTTTATGACTTTTATTTATTTATGAGTGGTTTTTGAGAGTTTATAGTATGAGCTATACTTTTCAAATGTTATTTTTAGGTTTAGAAAATGTTGGATGATTTTATGCTATTTCATTTGGTTTTCAAATTATAGTTGGTGAATTATTTTTAAAATGATGTCAAAGTATTTTTAAAGTATATATATGTATTCGGCCGATTTAGTAAGAGGGAAAAAAAATAAAAATTTTCTAGCACGTTTTAAGAAAACGAATAGTAGACGTTTCAGAACAATTAAATCTAACTTCTAATTATTCAAGCGACGTGAATTCTAAATTCGACCATCGGTTCTAATATCCTAAAACAAATATAACGCCAAAAAAAAAAAAAAACTACTTGAATTTGAGGAATAAACCTATGATATTATTTATATTTTCAATAAACGGTAGAAATTTACAAAACATAAAAATATAATACATAAAGTTGCTGAAATCTAAAACATGAGGAACTATAATGCTAGAAATATGCTGGAAATTTTGAAAACTAATACTTGAATACTGAAAATTAGCAGAGAGCTATTTGCATATTTTTGTGCGTAGATTTGTGTGTGTAGACCCCTGTGTCGTTTAATTCCTTTCTTCTGACTGCTGTGCATTTTACTCCACTCCCCCAAGATCTCCTCTTTCTGCTCCACTATATCCTCCTTGTTTCACGTCTTTTGACTTAATCAAACTAATTTAAATTATTGATGGGCTCATTCTTTTTTTCTTTCCTTGGACTTGGGCTTGTTTATTTTGGGCTTCTATAATTAAATTGAGCTTCCATTATTTAAATTGGGCTTTCATAATTTAAATATTTTAGCCTAAACATTTGCCCCCGCAAGCATTGGCCCATTGTGCCAAAATTCTTGTATGTAAGCCCGGTTCAACTCATTTATTTGTAGCGGCCCGCAATTGTTCTTCCTGTGAAATGGGCTCGCAGTGGTGGGCCAAGCACCCAAGCCCAATTTTCTATTGGACTTTAAGTCTCACTGCCTCTTGGAATTTCCTCATACGGATTCAAACTCAAACTCTTCAGTACCTTTTCTTCTTCATTTTCTTCCTTACTTGTCTACTACTCTTTGCTGCCACTAGAAGATAGCTGCCCCTTAGAGCTTGCTCGCTTTCCTTTCCTCGTCGTTTCTTCTACTCTATCTTGCATAATCCCGCACCCTCACTTTCTTCACTCAGTTTCTGGAGTTGAAAATCTGACCACAATCCCTCTTCACTCGTTTCTTTTTCCCAAACCACATCACGGCTATAGGCTCTTCTTCATAGCGCCTCCCTGGTTCGAACTCCGCGAGTGCATCTTCTACGCAAATCACCATCTCAGCTTCACCTTCGTCCCTTGTTTCTTCCACTACGCCGATCGTGCCAACCCATACGTTATTTTGATCACCATTGTGTCTCCATGGTGTTTGTGAATTTGCCTAAACAAGAATACATTAAAATTTTGTCATTGTCATTCTTCGCTAGACCGACGCTCCAACTGTCGTGGTTCCTCGGTTCACCACTGCCCTTTATTTCTTTTCTAGTATCGAGTTCCTGTGGGGATTTGGGTGGTTTTGTGTACCCCACTGACAAACAACTTATTCAAGCCATGTGTTGGCATAACTCCTCGCTAGATCACTGGCTTTCTTGTTTAATAAACGTGCATATGACCATGAATTGGCAGCCAAGAGGTAACTCTAATATTTTCTTTGTGTATTGCACATCACTTGGGTCACATTCCCTCTACCCAAGCAGCCATTTGCATGCATTGCACTTTAGTTGGACCCCTTTCCCGTATACACGTTTACTTGTTGTTCTTGCATGTGGTGGCTCCGCTTTATATTTGTTGACTCTTGGTTTGGTGTTGTGGTTGTTGGGTGATGGATGTAGAATGAAGATGAGTTTGTATGTGATGTTGTATATGAAGGAGTTTCTATTCGTTCTTAATCCAATTAGCCCAACTCACTTCAATAGCTTCAAGCAAAACCATAGGTTGACTTAAAACTCCCCGCTCATGATTATTTCCTCACCCGAGTCCCTAATGAAACCAGATACCTCCAAAATGATGAAAGTGGCCTACTGGCCTACTTCATTTGATCAGTTTCATTATTGAACCATAAACAACAAATATTTACATCAGTGACCCTAATGTCTACATCACATGAAGTCTCAAAATAAATAACTACACATATACAAAAGTGGCTAGTAAATAACTACTCTTATATCAAAACATAACTTCCACGCCCTTCTGTTGTTTGCATTGTGTTCTCATTCTGCTCGGCTATTTCTTCATTCTTTGTTGTCTAGTTTGGTAAACTTTAACTCCCCATTATTTGAACTCTTTCCAGCCATATTTTAGGTGGCCTAATGGTCTATTTCCCATGTTCAAGATTTCTTTTCAAGAATCCAGAGATCCAGCTCTCGATGTGCTACTATTCTAACCATAAATTAACTCACAAAAGTGGCTCTGGAGCTTATTCTCGCTACCATATTTCAAAGTACGCAAGAGAGGATAACCAAAAGGAAGAATATGCTAAAATGGCCATAAGGCCAACTCTCCGCGGAATAAAAGTTCATCTCGAACTGATACTCGCTTTCTCACAAGCTGATCAAATCTTGCTTAATTCCTTCTTCCATCAATGTGATCACATATACCATCTTAGGATCATCAAGCTCCCCTAAGTTGATCTCTTCTATTGGGTCTTGTACCTCATGTTGGCCATCTTCCACTTGAGATGAGGCCATCAATAACTCGTCAATTTGAAGTAACATCAACTGGGAGAACCCCAATGGTCTTGGTGGGTTCCCCTATAAATGCAGCAACATAAAATTCTGTGGGATTATGTCTTCTTCACATTTGCTCAAAATTTTCTACATCGTCACTGACAAGACACACTGTCGAGCCATTGTCGATTAACACTTTGGACACTAGCTTGCCATTCACTTGAGCCTTGATGTATAAAGGCCTTATGTGCTTAGTCATAGTGGCTGATGGCTTTTCAAAAATAACCTGCTTAGGCTTGTCAAGGTGATTTTCTCTGATGATAAATCCTAAACCTCCTTTGGAGAGTTTTCTGCCAACCTTGACCTCTTCAACTACTACATCTGACATTGACTCCTCACACTCTTCCTCAACAAGTTTAAACCTTTCAGGTAGGTATCACCACTTCTGTGGCACAATCCACAGTGATGTGAAACTCCCCAATACAAAAATTGATTGTTTTTCTTCTTTGATCATCCTCCTCACTTGACAAATCATCGTCTAACTAACTTATCCTCATTAGCTGATCTTCCAAAATTGAACTAACTCCCCACGTGATCTCCGGTGACTGGAATATCAATTGTGGGTACATTTCTCAACTTTGCAGACTCTTCTCTCATTGCTTCCTACAAATCAATAGAACAACATATAATGATCAAATCAATGCATACAATAACAATAAGTATGTGATTTAGGGAAACCCAAGTATATCCTACTTGGGTCGATCTCTCAATACCATATTGACTTATACTCTTGTCTTCTCGATCTGACGAAGTCGAAGTCTCGAAGTCAAATCTTTCCATGTCAAATCTGGAATGATAATATCAAATAAACACAATATCAATATACAATTCAATTCACGGCTTGATATGATCACTAAACAAATCAAACATTATCTGATTAATGTCACGACAGAACGATACAATCATAATCAATACTGAATCTGATTAACACCAATCTACTGATGCTTCGACGGTATGATAATACAGCCTTGATAACCCCGTCAATCTCAACATCACAGACATACTATCACGAGACATAATCAATATCAATACAACTCATAACCCCAACGATAACATATCATAATCTCAAATCGGTACCATCTCAGTCATCTCACTTCAGAAAATCATAACAATTATATAATCAGTCTGTTCTTCGATCTGATTTCAAATATACGATGTCTACTATATCAGAAACACCATATATGATTCGTATTCAATTCTGACAACATCATAATTTCAAACAATATCAAAACGTAACAAAACTTACGTCCTGTTATAGTTGTCGTCGCTAAGAACTCGGTACTGTACTCAGATTCAAAATCAGACGAGCGGATTTTTCGTAAATCACGATCAAAATCAGAACTTGCTTCTTTCGTTCCTTTCTTTCTTTTGCTTCTGATAAGAATACTGCTTATTCTTTATATATATATATATATTATATATATATATATATATATATATATATATATATATATATATATATATACACACATGCGTTGCTTACGGTTATGGCAAGTGGCTTGTTCTTGTTTTGCATGCCGCGCGCATATGCGTTGGAAGTTCTATCCGGAAATCAGCTGCTGGACTGCTCGCACATATGCGCGCACATAAGTCGCGCATATGTGCGAGACCTACTGCCTCGTGCATTCTATTCCGCCGGCGCATATGCGCGAGGTCCTCTGGACAATCACTTTGGTTACTGGACACCTCGCGCATATGCACGCCCTCACGACGCGCATATGCGCGGGGTCTTCTTCCAAACCCGCGCATGTGTGCGCACCAGATCGCGCATGTGCGCGGATGGCGTCTCCCTCGCACATATTTCGCGTCTTTTCTCGTCTTTCCCAAGTCTGGTTCATTTTGTCTATAATCACATCAATTAATCACTAAATCATTTCAGATTAACAAGATAAATTTCCCGGGCCTTACATACATACTTGAGCATACATAACATCATTTTGCGTAGAAATATGTTTCAAAGCAAGTGACCCATACATAAATACGTCTGATCAGACTAAACCACAGTATTGAGCTGACAGGGAAGATCCACTGTCACATACATGAGATCCATGTTCATAATTTAATGGGTGGATTGGTCCCTGGTCATACTTTACCGCTTTCCAACCCTGATCTAAACCCGTTCATAATTTAACGGGGTGGATTGGTCCCTGGTCATACTTTACTGCTTTGCAATCTCATACATAATTTGGTCAAAAAACATTTAGCATACCTCAAAAACTTAAAAGTATTTTCTTTGCACGTCATACTTACTTGGTGTTGAGGGATTCGTTGGATCTCGCTTGGGGCCACTGCTGCACATACTAACATGAATTCGAATCCTTATCTTGCATAACTTAGACGTACATTCATGCTCACAACCAAGAATGACAAAACATTCTAAATCTCTCGGGAATTGACCTCGTTTAATCATTGTACTAATTCATAACATCAAACCCCAAGCCAGGGTCCGGGAAAGGGTCCGGTACCCTCTGGACTTGCAAACTCGCGAAAATCACTAACTTATTGATTCATTCTTCCATTCCAAGCCTATGGACCATGAACTAACACCTCAAGACTCATCCTATGATGCTATTACATTGATTCAAACCCGTACAAACACCTCAAACGTCCTCAAGCATCGACAAGCACTTCAATACAACAATAACCCGTAATTCGACATCATTTAGCTTCCTACGATTTCTATTACATCCCAAGCCATTCCCGACCCAAACGAACTACCAAATAAAACCTAAATACATCCCATAACATATAAAAATGTAGTAGCACAAGCCCGGCGGTGCCCAACAATGCCTGCAACAATAAAACTTCAAGAACACATCAACAACACATTTTCAGAAAACGCAGTTTGAGCAGTCCCACGAAAACTATCATAGCTCACTCATTTCCTGAAAACCGACCGAAAAATCGAAGTAGTTAAAACGACAGCAAATTCGTGTTTTGAGATCCAAAAACAGTTTCAAAAGTCATCCAACTATATTTGCTAAAACTTATTCATAACATACACTTGTTTTTTCATACAATACACATAAAAATCATTACTATGACAAGATCGATTCAAGAACGAAAGAATATACATGCCTTTTGATATTAAAATTTACCGAACCGACGATACCAAAGTGGGGATGAATGAGGGTTGATCCAGGATGAACGTGGCACTATTTCCTTGAAGAAAAATAGGTGAAACTTAGCTGGAAAAGTTCAGAGGGAGGGGCGGCTACTGATAGCTTAAGAACCCTAAGCTTTTCTCTAACAAAAATGAAATGAAGGGCAAGGGAAATGTGTGTGTTGATAGCCGAAGTGCGTGTGTGTAAATGTGGGTGTGCGTTGAGTTTAGATTTAGTTTAGGGAAAATTTGTGCTTAATTAGCTAATTATCATGCTAATTAAAATACTAACTAAATTATCAAATTAATTAAAATACTAACTCCTATAAATCTTGAATAAAATCTCCTAGCTTAAAATGAAATGCACAAGTTCTAAATCTTTAAATTTTGAAATCATAAAAATCACCTAATAAATAAATTAGGCTTTTAAAACGCTATAAACTAAATAAACCATTTAAAATTCTCATTTCTAACTTAAAATAAAATAACGCATTTTAAAATTACCAACATCGTCGTCGGTCTCTAATTATCGATCCCACGTCGAATAATCGTCTGAAACATGAAACTCAAGAAAATATTTTAACGTGTATCATATACACGTAAATAATTCAAAATAATGCAATTGTATAAATCATGCATCGCTAAGAAAATCATTTTTAATTAAATAGATGATTTAACATTTAAATAAATGCATGTGTTTTACGTGTACTGAATTTGGGCTCTACACTAAGTCTCCCATTGTGGCAGAGGAGTTGGAAGAGTTGTGGCAGAAGATGAAGATTTTGGAGGGGCAGATGGAAAGCCAAAATAATGCTCGGGTAATCAATAAGAGATGCCCTTTTGTTGATACCATTGTCCGGGAACCTCTGCCCGGGCATTTCAAATCTGCGAAAATAAAGGATTATGATGACAGTGTTGATCCTGAGGAGCATTTTGTCTGATTTGAGAATATGGTCATGCTGCATTGCTATGGGGATAGAATCAATTGCAAAGTTTTCTTAACTACTCTGGTGGACTCGGCCCTTTTGTTGATACCATTGTCTGGGAACCTCTACCCGAGCATTTCACATCTGCGAAGATCAAGGATTACGATGGTAGTGCTGATCCTAAGGAGCATTTGGCCTGATTTGAGAATATGGTCATGCTGCATTGCTATGGGGATAGAATCAAGTGCAAAGTGTTCTTAACTACTCTGGTAGACTCGGACCTTTTGTCGATACCATTGTCCGGGAACCAGAACCTCTTCCCGAGCATTTCAAATTTGCGAAGATCAAGGATTATGATGGCAGTGCTAATCCTGAGGAACATTTGGCCTGATTTGAGAATATGGTCATGCTGCATTGTTATGGGGATAGAATCAAGTGCAAAGTGTTCTTAACGACTCTGGTGGACTCGGCCCAGAGGTGGTTTGAAGGATTGTCCCCTCAAAGCATTCAGTCTTTCGAAGAGTTTCAAAAAGTGTTCGTACACCACTTCAGCATCAGCAAGAAATATAAAAGAACTGCTTTCAGTCTATTCAAAGTGAAGCAGAGCCCGCAAGAAAGCTTGAGGGCTTACATCCAAAGGTTTAATCGAGTTTCTTTGGATGTTCCTTCCTGTGCTCTCGAGACCAAGACTACTACATTGACTCAGGGTCTGTGCGATGGGGATTTTTTCCGATCTCTAGCCAAGAGAACACCCGTGGACTTTGAAGATCTTTTGGCTCGGGCGGAGAAATACATCAACATGGAAGCCAGGAGCATAAGAGGGAGGATTTGAGGAGGGAGAAGGGTGACCGGGTGTCTAGACCGAAGAAAGAGGACATATAAAGGTCGACCCTAGGAATTTTTCTCATAATGTGCCATTGAAAATTATCAGGGGCCGAGATGTTCAAGAATGGAGCGTAGAAAGATCGCAAGATCTGAATCGCAATCCGTAACCTGTTAGACCCGAGAAGAAGGGATATTGTATTCTGCATAAAGTGTGTTTTCATGACACATAGGATTGTCGAATGTCGAAAAGAGATAATGTCCCGCTTGCTCCCTTGGGATATAGTTCATCAAATAAGAGGCCAAGATTGCCACCTTGGGTACCTCAAAGCCATGACCTAGTGCCCGGGAAGACTCAAGAGGTGCCCCTAGTAAGAAGGGGAATCAAGAGCCTGAGAATAAGAAAGCCTCGCCCCCTGTCATTGGGGGTAATAAAAAGATCTCTGGAGGCTCTACCAATGGTGATTCCAATCGAGCTCGGAAGTCGAGAGTATGGGAGTATGTATGGAGGTTGTGGGAATGAGGAGGAATGGGGTGGTTATCAGCTTTGGCCCAGAGGACCTCCAAGGTGTCAGTCTTCCTCATAATGATGCACTGGTAATCCAAGCTCGTGTAGTCAATTATGATATCATGAGGGTTTTTGTTGATTCTGGCACTTTTGTAAATATTATTTTTCAGGAAGCCTTGATGCCAATAGATTTACAAGGGTACGAGTTGGAGACAGTAGAACTGCCTTTTTTGGCTTTGATGGCCACGCTGTCTACCCGAAAGGAGAGATTATCTTACCCTTAACATATTAAATCATAACATTTAAAATAAAATTTTTACATATTAAATCATAATAATTTAATAAACATTTAAAATAAACATTTTAGCAAATAAAAATCCATTAACATTTTACATATAAAAATCCATAAACATTTTAAAATAAATTTTTGGCATATTAAATCATAAAACATTCATAAACATATAAAATAATCATATTAGTATATAAAACAGCATTCAGGACACTGCCATGACGTTTACTAATTTTCAGGTGTAAAATTACCGTTTTACCCTTAGACATAAAAATCCTCGAATTTGAATTTTTCTTATTTTCAGTGAATCTAACATGTCCCAAATAATTATCTAAGCTTACATTAATTTTTCTATATTTTTATTGTGCTTAAATCGATGACTTTTAGATTAATCTTTAAATATAACATATTAATGAGTTTTAATCTCGAATTAAATCAAACCTCAATAGAAAATTCCCAAATTAAAAACTTAGAGTTTTAATAATTATTAGAGCATAAATATAATTTTCCATTATTTTATTAAACTTAAATTTATGTGTTTTAATTAATTCTTTAATTAACGTTTTGTGAGACGATTAAATCCCGAATAAATCCAAAACTCATTATTTTGATCGCAAATTTTAAACATAACATTTTATTACCTAAAATACCCTTTTTAGCCATGAACCACACCCGTGGACCCATGGTCCAATTTTAATCTTTAAAATCTCATTTGGATACATGTAAGGACACACCAAGCCATCTCCTAAAATACTCGAGCCATGGTCGATCCACCTCGAGCCAAACCCAAGCCAACCCACCTAGGAACCGTACTGACCAAATCCAGATCTAGCTCGCTCAGATAACTTCAGACCCCACACCCGATTGCATGCATGTGTGTATGTGAGCCTCGTAGCATATCTAGGACTCCTAACCCAACTAGAACACTTCCAGCCGAGCCACCACCGAGCCCATTCTTGACCAGCCCCTCTAGGTACCTTCCTGGACCGTTATAATACATAGGACCTGACCTTAACTCCAAAACCGAAGCCCTACATAAGCTGCAAGAAACAGCCGAGACCCACCTAGACTACCCTGGAACCATGTTTGTTTTTTTCTCGAGCCAAGCCCGAACCCTCATGATCCAACCTCGACCCAGACCCCCTATGGACCCTTTGAACCCTTAGGAACCTACCATAGGCTCGAACCGAAGCCACACCCAGCAGGTGCAAGCAGCAGCTGAGGAAACCCATTTGACATGGACTCTATGTTTCTGTTGCTAGGACCTAGCCAATCGTCCCAGACCTTGAACTAGCCCCTTTTGCCCCTTCTTAGGACTCTAAGGACCTAACCTAGCCCAACCCAAAGCCCCTGGCCGAGCCAACAAACCCTGCACAAGCTGTTGCAACCTGCGCCCCTCCTTGATAACTCTCTTGGGTGGAGTCCTAGCTTGTTGGGACTCCTCCCCAGCCTCTTGTCTCGAGTCCTATTGTGGCTAGGACTCTTCCCTTGACCTCTCATGGACCCGACCCAAGCCCTGGTCCCAACCGAGCCCAAGCCAAGCAACCAAACCAAAAAATGAGCCCCTATGATCAAACATCACACGATGGGTTCCAGCTTCTGTTATTCAGGTTGTGCAATGTTTTTGGTGTGTTCTAGGCCTCTATATTTCGTGTAAAACCATCCTTAATAATTTTCTAATCATGGCAGCCCCTTTCTAACACATAAAAACATATTTTTGGAACCAAAAAGCAAGAGTTAAGAACATGTATATGCATGGTTACGAAAATAAAAGGTTGTGAGACTTGTTTTCATGCAAATTCATATACAATTACATGATATGGTTTGATGATGAGTAAAAGGAAGAGTATGGCGTGCCTTTGCGTGTTTAATGCACGAATAGACGTTGACGAAGAACGATGGCACGAAGACGATGGCTTGAAGATCCCTTGAAATTTTGAAGCTTTTTCTTAATTCTTCCTAGTGTGTGCCGTGTGATTTTGTTGGGAGAGAATTTGTAAATTGTTGGGGAAGTGGGGCGTGTGGTTGTATGGTTTAATGGGGGTGATTAGCACTTTAAATATTGCTAAAATCCTAATCAAACTCTAATTGCTAGCTTAGGCCCATGAACAATGTTAATTAGGCCCATTTAGCCCATTAGTGTTTAATTAAAATATTTTGTTTAACAAAGTTTGTGAATTTATTAGCCGGGTTTCCAAAACGTTCGTATTTTTGTTGAAAATCCAACACTGATAAAAATTACGTCCCGGCGTATAAAATCACCTCAAAACTCCTTATTTTCAAAAAATAATAAAAAACATCAATCATATTTTAAATATTTAGAAACAATTAACCAATAAAAACATTTTATATTTCTGAGCCATCGGTCTCCGTTCCTCGATCGCAACTCGAATAACTTTTAAAAATAAATTTTAATGCAACCATGTAGAAAAATATATTTTAAACATGTCAATATGCACAACATAATTAATTAATATAATTAAAATAATTAATTGAAATACACAACGAATTTAATAACTCGTATGCATGTGGTTCTGTTAATTGTCTCACATCAGTTGAATAAATAACCTTTGAGTGGTATATATGGGATTGGACAATCCTCCCCCTTGAGCTAGCTTTTGGGGTTGAGTTAGGTCCAAGTTCCAATCTTAACATGGTATCAGAGCCCGGGTTCCACCGTTATGTGTTGTTGGACTACCTATAATTAGGCCACCCGTTCTGCCCATAATTAGGTCATTTGTAAACTCCACGCTCCAGATGTTCATTTCTGGGCGTGAGAGGGGTGTGTTAGTTGTCCCACATCGGTAGGATACATAACCTGGGAGTTGCATATATTGGCTTGGACAATCCTCCCCCTTTGAGCTAGCTTTTGGGGTTGAGTTAGGTCGAAGTTTCAATCTTAACATGGTATCAGAGCCCGGGTTTCACCGTTATGTGTTGGACTGCCTATAATTAGGCCACCCGTTCTGCCCATAATTGGGTCATTTGTAAACTCCACGCTCCAGATGTTCATTCCTGGGCGTGAGAGGGTTGTGTTAATTGTCTCACATCGGTTGAATAAATAACCTTTGAGTGGTATATATGGGATTGGACAATCCTCCTCCCTTGAGCTAGCTTTTGGGGTTGAGTTAGGTCCAAGTTCCAATCTTAACAGGTTCTCATGGACCTTCGAATTTTCGAGGCGTTACAAATATAATGGGATTCTTTAGAATTAGCATGAAAATGTGTACATAAGCAAACTGAAAACATGATGTCTAGCTGGCTAGCGGTTAGATTAATCCGTTGTAGGTGGTCATATCTACTAAGATTCTCCATTTATCTTTGTCTAATTTGATTGATGAGCTCATATGATAGCAACAATTGCATAATTATCCATGCCAAACTTCTTTAAAAATTATTTGGTATATTTGTCCCGGCTGATGAAATTGTAGTGTCTAGCTACTTGACTTGTAGACCGAGAAAGAAATTAGTTCTCATGTCATACTCATTACAAACTTTTTCTGCATGAACTTGGAGAATTTATCACAAATTTTGAAATTAATGGAATCGAAAATATTGTCATCAAAATAGATTTATACTAATAAATTATGTCACCCTTGATAAACTTAAATAGAGTTGTATACACAGTTCCAATAACAAAGCCATGGTCAAGAAAAAATTTATATAGAGTATCGTACCATACACAAGTGGGTTGTTTCAGTCCATACAAAGCTTTATTGAGTTACATATAATTATAATTAATATGACTAGCAAAGCCAAGTGGTTGTTCAACATTTTTTTTGTAAATTTAGTGTCAGTCTCACTCTTTATACGATATATCACAAAGGATTTCTCATTTTGAAGACGTTTTAAAATATTGATCAAATGGACAGTAGTATGATCTTTTAAAGGCAATAAATTACTCAAGTAAATCTGGAGTAATCATCAACAATTACCAGTGTGTATCTCATTCCCCTAAGCTCTTTACGGGTATAGGACCAAAGAGGTCCATATGCAATAAATCCAAGCATTTGGTTGAAGAGTTATACCTTTTGTTTTTAAAAGTTGATCTCCCTTGCTTACAAATATATATGGCATGTTGTGCATATCTTATCTTTGATAAAAATCAATTTTAGGTACTCTAGAAACCAACTCTTGTTTACTTAGCCTGACAATAGACTTGAAGTGTAAGTGATTAAACCGTTTATATCATAACCAGTTTTTATTACCATGAAATTCAATAAAACAGGTAGGAGAAGGAAATTTATCATCATTCCAGCTAACTTTATGGTATTTTTTTCTCTTAGTTCGGCAGATAGAATCATTTCGTATTGTGTGACAAAGAGACTTCCTTTTAAAATAAAGAAATAAAAGGCACTAATTGAGTTACTCATGGAATCACAAATATCTTTCCAGTGTCCTAGAAAATTCCAAGAGTGTCTGGCGCCTGATATGCCTCTGTTCTTCCTTGGCAGAATCAACGCTTAAACTACATTCATCGCTTTCGTGAGAATAGTTAGCATTATATCTCAATTTACAGACTTGACAGTAGATGTATTTGTGAAAGTCAACATAATATTCATGATCACGTAGTTGACAAATACTAATCAGGTTGAAACATATATTTTCAACTAGTAATACGTTTTTTTATAATTATCTTGGCCGTGATAATCTACCTTATCAATAGCCTTATCCATATATTTGTCTACATATTTAATTATTGGTCATTTATAGTTGATGATTTCTGAGAGAATATTCATATCACCTGTCGTAAATCTGGATCATCTACTATCCAGATAACAGATTGATTCTTTGATAATTTGTTTTTCAAGTCCTGCAATCATTCGAAGAAAAAAAATTTGTTACCTAAATATATTTGGGCATTGATAGGATTAATGGACCCACACTTGAATTAGCCTAATTGGCTTACTAATATTTGATCCCAAAGAATGTGAGCTTGTGCATAATCTTGTGAAGTTGTGTTTGGTGTTACCTTTTTCACCAGATGTTTTTTAAGTCATTATTCCTTCCCATTCAATCTGTATCCTTTTTTAACCAGCTTGCAATTGTGGTAACGACTATGTTTTCCCTTTGTAGAGTGTTGTCTGGATAGACTCGGTTTTTTGCAAGATCGATTTGAGATAGTGTGGCCAGCTTGACTTTGTCTTCATTTTACCCAAGTCAAGTTTGACTTAAAACTCTCTGGTTCAATATCTCTAAGACCTCTATGCTTTGCCTTGTTCTCAAAATTTGCGTTTTACCTAGGTTGGACTTTTGGCTAATCATGTTCATATCGTGCTAGACCGAAGAAAGTTCACCATCTTAGACTTGTTTTTGTCTAGACACGATTGAATACTAGCTCTAGAAAAACTGCATTCAATTTTGCAAAACCCTAAGTCAGTATTGTCTTTGGCTGGTTTTTTCAACTCATGCATCATCTCAATGGAAGCCGAAGACTTGTTCCAAGAGTTCACTAATTGTGTCAATCGTCTGTTCTTATTAATATTTACTTTGAACATTCTTCACAAATCATCATTCTCAGCTGCTATTAGATTGAGATTCACCATCTGGCTGTTAAGTTCCTTTCGCTATGAGAAACTAGAGTCACTTGTTTGTATATTAGGCTTTTGTTATCTGCTTTGACTTCTTAGAATGATTGTTAAAGTCTTTTATACTCATCTACCATGTTATGCAGTTCCATGACTAGATCCACTCGTGTAAATTCGTCAGAGTCAAAGTCAAATACCATATCATCTGAAGTCTCCAGCTCAACATCTGTGGTCTCCGACTCAACACCTTCTACGAGACACTGGACCTTCTCTTGATCACTCTCACTAGATGAAATTTCTGAGCATAAAGGCCCTAATTCTAAATTTTACCACTTGATTTTGTTATCTCATAAACATGCACATTCTGGTCCTTATTTTTTTTCTTGAATGATATCTTATCATCCTTGGTCCTCTTCTTCTCATATGATTTCTTATCATATTTTTTTAGCATATTACAATCTGCAATGAAATGATCCTTCTTTCCACAATTGAAACAAGCTTGATTATCACTATCTTGATTTTTTTTATGATAAGAATTAAACTTGGATTGATATTTCTCATAAATTTGCTAAATTTATTTAAAAATAAAGACATTTCTTCATTTTATCTATGGTCAGCAGATTTCCTGCTAGAAGATTCTTCATCATTGCTTGGAGTAAGGGTTGTGCCAGATAGAGCTTTGGAGTGTTGAGGAGTGGAAGACTCCTCTTCTGTCCGGATCCCCAGCTCGAACTCATATGCTTTCAATCTGCAAATAAGTAATGCAACTCGAGTTTGTTGAGATCCTTAGACTCTCTCATTGCCACCGTCTTTACATCCTACTCTAGGCAATGCTCTCATCACCTTCAGGGCAAGTTCAGGGTTAAACTGTTCTTTTCCAAATGAAGCGAGTTCAATTACAATACTACTAAATCATTAATCAAACTCATTTAACATCTCGTCGGGCTTCATCTTTGTATTGTCGAATTTTTTAATTGACACGATCAGCTTGTTCTCCTTCGTTTGATAATTACCTTAGCTTAAGTTGGGTCAAATTTTCCCATATTTCTTTGGCGGTAGAGCAAGTCCTGATCTTTCTAAACATATTCTTATCAAATGTCTTCTAGAGAATGTCTTTAGACACGTTATCTAGATTGACTTGATTTTATCCTCAGCGGTCCACTCTGACCGATGTTTTTCTACTAGTTGAGGGGCACCTTATGATATGGTTATAGTTATGTTGGATTAAAGAATCTTCATTGAATCGTCAGTAATGATATATCACATGTCATCGTCATGCGTGACTAGCAAGTCTGCATGCATATTTTTCAATTATCATAATCTTTCTTTGAGATCATAGGTGTCACGCCCCGAGCCCGGGCCCGTGCTTGCGTGACTGCACAATGGGCCCCTATAGCAACTACTTCGTATTCGTCCTCGCTTTACGAAAATGATTAACCCAAGTTGCTATAGAAGTCCATTGTAAGCCATTATAAACTCATTTTAAATCTTTGATTTTTTCGATGTGAGACAAGGGTATCACAATCACCCCTCCTTCAGAACGCGACGTCCTCGTCGCGGCCTGACCACTCGATCCACCAGCACCGAGAATCTAGAGGTGGCTCCTACAGGTTCAAGAGGTGGCTCCCGTCATGTAGCACTTTGCCCCGCAGGCTCAAGAGGTGGCTCTCATGCACGTAGCACTTTGCCCCGCATAGCACTTATTTCTCGGTGTTCCATGCCGGTAACCTGCTCTAATACCATTCTGTCACGCCCCGAGCCCGGGCCCGCGCCTGCGTGACTGCACAATGGGCCCCTATAGCAACTACTTCGTATTCGTCCTCGCTTTACGAAAATGATTAACCCAAGTTGCTATAGAAATCCATTGTAAGCCATTATAAACTCATTTTTAAATCTTTGATTTTTCGATGTGGGACAAGGGTAACACAATCACCCCTCCTTCAGAACGCGACGTCCTCGTCGCGGCCTGACCACTCGATCCACCAGCACCGAGAATCTAGAGGTGGCTCCTACAGGTTCAAGAGGTGGCTCCCGTCATGTAGCACTTTGCCCCGCAGGTTCAAGAGGTGGCTCCCATGCACGTAGCACTTTGCCCTGCATAGCACTTATTTCTCGGTGTTCCATGCCGGTGACCGGCTCTGATACCATTCTGTCACGCCCCGAGCCTGGGCCCGCGCTTGCGTGACTGCACAATGGGCCCCTATAGCAACTACTTCGTATTCGTCCTCGCTTTACGAAAATGATTAACCCAAGTTGCTATAGAAGTCCATTGTAAGCCATTATAAACTCATTTTAAATCTTTGATTTTTTCGATGTGGGACAAGGGTATCACAATCCCCGAGCCCGGGCCCGCGCTTGCGTGACTGCACAATGGGCCCCTATAGCAACTACTTCGTATTCGTCCTCGCTTTACGAAAATGATTAACCCAAGTTGCTATAGAAGTCCATTGTAAGCCATTATAAACTCATTTTAAATCTTTGATTTTTTCGATGTGGGACAAGGGTATCACAATCACCCCCTTCTTCAGAACGCGGCGTCCTCGTCGCGGCCTGACCCCTCGATCCACCAGCACCGAGAATCTAGAGGTGGCTCCTACAGGTTCAAGAGGTGGCTCCCGTCATGTAGCACTTTGCCCCTCAGGCTCAAGAGGTGGCTCCCATAGGGAACATGAATGAACCGACCCACACGGGAATGAATGGATTCCGAGACTGTTCAATGTAATGGACTGTACAGTTGAAGAGGGCTTAAAAGATTTGATTTGTACTACTCATATCACGAAGGTGCATCTTCTTTTCGGTAGCTCATCACATAAGAACTTCAAAGTTAAGCGTGCTTGACTTGGGGCAATTTTGGGATGTGTGACCTCCTGGGAACTTTCCCAGGGTGCGTGTGAGTGAGGGCATAAGCACACTGGAAAGACTCGTCTTGATACAGTGAGGACAGTCGTCGAATTTGGGGCGTTACAGTGGTATCAGAGCCGACCTCTCTTAGTACGGTGTGGTTCGGGGACGAACCAAGCGGAAGCTGGTGGGCATGTGAGGCCCAGGGCCGAAGAGGGCTGGGGGTGATCGCCGGTGCCATCAGTTGCATGGACAATGAGCGGCTCCTGGCAGGCTTCTAGGTGGAGGGAACATGAATGAACCAACCCACACGGGAATGAATGGATTCCGAGACTGTTCAATGTAATGGACTGTACAGTTGAAGAGGGCTTAAAAGATTTGATTTGTATTACTCATATCACGAAGGTGCATCTTCTTTTCGGTAGCTCATCAAATAAGAACTTCAAAGTTAAACGTGCTTGACTTGGGGCAATTTTGGGATGGGTGACCTCCTGGAAACTTTCCCAGGGTGCGTGTGAGTGAGGACATAAGCACACTGGAAAGACTCGTCTTGATGCAGTGAGGACAGTCGTCGAATCTGGAGCGTTACAATAGGGATCTTATTAAAGAATTTTATTTGAATATATGAATATCAGAGTTCGAGAAAAACCTTGTTCTGATGCCACTTGATGGGATCAGAACAAAGTTTATATAAGGTGAATAAACTTTGTTAAAATATTTTGTTAAATTTGAGCTAGCTTTAATAGTTTGTAGTTGTTAATACTTTTTCTTTAATAGTTAGATTGAATTGAACAACTAAAAAGAATTAAGAGTAAGGAAACAGTCTTCTGATATTTTATATATTCAATGAATGTGACCAATTAACTCAGTAGATAAAAAAGACAAGCAAACAGAAATAAGTGTGTATATAATAGAAACAAGATTTTATGGATGTTTAGAGATAACAACTCATATGTCACCCTTTCCACTAAGAAAGGAATCTACTGAATATTTTGATCAGTATAACCCTTATACAATCCCACTTCGATTAGGACTTATCACTTCTTAAATTGAAACTCTTAGTCATAGCTTTACTACAAACTTTGGCTATTTAAAAACCCTCGTTGACCGGGAACAATAGATTTTTAAACTGATAGCATGAGCGGCTAGAGTTGGTAATGGTAGCATAAGTCGCTCCTTGAAGATATAATATGAAAAGGTAACTGAAAGGATCTATTAAAAGGTGATAAGTGTTTAGAAGGGGGAGTTGAATAAACATTCAGGGATTATAAATTCTTTTTGAATATTGGGTTCAGTTTAATAACAAACTGACACTCGATATCTCGTCAGTCGATAACAATCAGTTTAACTGAAAAACAGTTGCGGAAGTAAACTGGTTGAAAGATAGAATAACTGATAGTAACTGAAATAAAATGCACACGATTTGTTTCTGGATTTTTGCAGAATAGAATAACTCCTACGTCACCCCTTCTATCACGAAAATAGGATTTTCACTAAAAGTCTTTGATCGAATACAAAAGTTGTACTGACCCACTTCAGTTTGGACTTAACACTGCCAAAACTGAAACTCTTAGTTCACAATAACTTTTACAGTACTTGACTGAATATAATACAACTGAATGAATCTAACAAAGATTTCAAAGTGCTAACAAACTCGTAAATATAGTCTTGATTGTTACTGATATTGTGACACCCTAAAAACGAAGGTGCATAAATGCATTTCTATTAGTATAAATTTTACTATTTTCATTTTTAAAATTTTATCACATTATTTTTCGGTACAAATTTTATTTGTCCAAAGTATCTAGAAATACATTAAAATACATCACAATACACTTAAAAATTCATTAAGCTCTATGAGGTTCCCATTCCAAAATTCAATACCCAAAATATAATAAAATATTATAATTGAGCTCAATATAAATGTTAAGTAATTAGGTACAATAAATTTAAGATAATTTATAATTAGGTTCAATACATCGGTTTAATAATTAGATACACGAATATAATAATATTAAGTTTGGATAAACATAACATTTTTTATATTTAATAAATAAATAAAAAATAAATAATAATAATAATAAAAAACGAGGGACAAACTTGAAGTTCGGCTATAAATAGCTGAACCTTTTCCTCACTTTCCACGAGACCAGCCGAGAGAAGGAAAAAAGAGGGAAGAAGGAAGAGGAAAGGAAGGAGAAGAGGAAGAAAGAAATAGAAAGAAAAAGCTATACTCTTTCCGAAAAATCTCAATAAATCACCAAATGTTCACCTCAAATCATAAAGCAATATAGCCCTGAAGGTGACGAAAAAGGATCGCTCAAAAATCAGAAAAAATCAAACAGAGATATTCCGCAACGGCATCGGTATCTCGTATTCAAGCTAGGTACTTTTCATTCATTTTTCTTATAGCTACACACCAAACTAGAGGTCAGCTTGAATATAAAGATTGTACCTCTTGTTGCATAGATGAGGTACATACCGTCCTTCATCCCAAAATATTGCCGGAACTAACATTTTCAGAATGCCGGAGTACCCTAGTTCACCATAGGACGATTTTTAAATCTGTTATTGATCGGTTAGGAATTTGACAAAACTTTCAACTGGAGAATTAAAGATCTTAAAAAGATACATATCCTGGAAAAACACCGGCCGCGCGTGGCCGCCGGAAGGCCACACACGCGCCTAAATTCACACGCGCCGTAGTATCGCCGGTTTTCCGGCGGCCGAACGTTGCTGAGGATATTTCCGACTTTTTGGCCAACTTTCGTAATGTTTGGATATACCTTCTAATTAATATGAATTTTTGAAACTTAATTAAAATCAACCGGATTAAATTTTGAACAAAAAATAATCTGGAAATGATCAACTAGTTACTTAAAAACTCTAACATATAAATATCATTCATAATATATTTTTATGACTTGCTCCAGCAACTCGGATTATTAATCAAGCCTAAACTGTAAGTTAACAGGTGAGGAAATTACTATTCATTCTTCTATTAAAGCCTTTGGCATTTGGCCTAGGAAATTTAATTAGGATTTATTTAATGTTCAAATATCATCCACAGTTCATTTCAATTACTGATATATTTTCTTGCATATTTATGAATGGATTGATATATCATTAATGAATGGAGTCATGGACAACAGATTTCGGTCCGGAAATTGAGTCCACTGGACAACGTGGCTTCGGCCCAGAAAATGAGTCCAATGAACAACGGGTCAAAAGTCTCGGGTATATGGTTCATCTGAACAATGCGCACCGAATATTTCGGTCCGGAGAATGGTTCACCCGGCTCGTAAAAAGTGCTCAATTAGAGCCACCTAATGTTAATTTATGGAATTTTCATTTATCTATTATTTCATTGCATATCATTCATAATATATAAATTGTTATGCCTATTATTTCATGCAGAATTATAATAAAGTGTTATTTAAAAGCCATATGCTAATTTAAACTCACTAAGTCCTCAAAGACTTAACCCTCTGTTTCTTTTCGTCTATTGTAATTTCCAGACACAGGAACCCCCGAATTGGAACAAGTGGAAAATAACTGAAGCTGAAATAAGAGCATTTGAAAGTTGGGATGATCTGTTTATAAATTAATGTTAAACTTCTGCTGTAACATAATTGTATATATGAATGTTAAACTTCCGCTGTAAAATAATTGTACATATTTGAAATAAGAATGTAAATATTTGTAGATAATCTTTAAATTATAGTTGAAAATATTTAAATTTTTATCTACAATATCTTTCTAATAATAATAATAGTAAAAATAAAAATAGAAGTTCAATAAAGAAATATTGAAAGAAAAAAATGTGGCACTTAGTAAGGGAATAATTATGAATTCCTAAATCGGGCGCCACAGAGATGGTATCAGAGCCAGGTTTCTTAGAGCCTAGAGTTCTAGAGACAGGAGCCTAAGGTTTATTACCATTATATTTGTATGTTTTCCTCATAATTGAAATGTCTCTTTTCAGGATGACAAATTCTAGTGGGACATCAAAGAAAAAACAAACTATAATCATCAAACAAATGGAGGAAGAAATCTCAGTTGTACAAGAATTTCCAGAGGTTTTTCCTGAATAGATCAATACTTTACCTCCTCAGAGAGACGTAGAGTTTTCCATTGATCTAATACCTGGAGCACAACCCAGATCTAAAACTCCATACAGAATGGCACCTTCAGAGTTAAAATAATTAAAACTTCAATTACAAGAGCTCATGGACAAGAAGTACGTCCGGCCTAGTACATCTCCATGGGGTGCTCCTGTATTATTTGTCAAAAAGAAATATGGAACTCTAAGGATGTGCATTGATTATCGAGAACTTAACAATGTTACCATCAAAAACAAATATCCTCTCCCGCATATCGAAGAATTGTTCGATGTTTTACAAGGATCTCAAGTATATTCAAAACTTGATTTGCGACAAGGATATTACCAATTGAGAATTAAGGAGGATGACATCTCCAAAACGGCTTTTAATACTTGTTATGGACATTATGCGTTTGTGGTAATGCCATTCGGATTAACCAACGCTCCTGCAGCTTTCATGGATATGATGCATCGAATATTTCAATCATTTTTGGACAAATTCGTTGTCATATTCATAGATGACATTTTGATATTTTCAAGGAGTCACGAGGAATATGCTCAACATTTACGATTGATTCTCAAAACTTTGAAAGAGCATCAATTATATGCCAAATTCAGTCAGTGTGAATTTTGACTAGATAAAGTGTCATTTCTTGGCCACTTTATCTCTAAGAAAGGACTAGAAGTAGATCCTGCAAAACTAGAAGCCATATCTCGCTGGAAACAACCAATCACCATCACAAAAATTTAGAAGTTTTCTCGGCTTAGCAGGATACCACCGAAGATTCATTAAAGATTTTGCGAAAATTGTTGTTCCCCTTACAAAGCTAACTCGCAAAGACAACCCTTTCTTGTGGAATGATGAGTGTGAGAAAAGTTTTTGCAAATTAAAAGAAATGCTTACCAGTGCACCTGTCTTAGCTTTACCAGAAGGAACAGAAGGATTGTGGTTTACACAGATGCCTCAAAAGAAGGCTTTGGATGTGTATTGATGCAAAACGATAAAGTTATTGCATATGCATCTAGAAAATTAAAGAATCACGAGTTAAATTATCCCACTCATGATCTGGAATTAGGAGCAATAGTGTTTGCATTAGCAAATTGGAGACAATACTTGTACGGTTCCTCTTTTGATATTTATACAGACCATAAAAGCTTGAAGTATTTATTTACTCAAAAAGAGCTGAACATGAGGCAAAGAAGATGGATTGAATTTTTGGAAGATTACGATTGTTCCATTCTTTATCAATCAGGTAAAGCTAATGTAGTGGCTGATGCTTTAAGTAGAAAGATTAGCATGGCTTGTTTGGAAATGAAAGAAAAAAGAGATTGGGTACACATCCATTCACGTGGGCACTTGGCCGGATTGAGAATCGAACCTGAATTTCATACCAGAATTAAGCAAAATCAAGAATTGGACCAAGAAGTTTCAAAACTCCGTACTGATACCAATTTCGTCACCAATTCACAAGGAATACTATGCTATCATGACCGTATTTGTGTGCCAAGCTCAATGAAAAAGGAAATAATGGAAAAATCACATCAGTCTCGGATCAGTATTCATCAAGGAGGATCTAAGATGTACCAAGAGATTAAAAAACACTTCTGGTGGAAAGGAATGAAACGAGATATTGCAGATTTCATTTCACAATGCCTAGCTTGCCAAATGATAAAGGCTGAACATCAAAGACCAGCAGGTCTTTTGCAACCACTTCCTATACCAAAATGGAAATGGGATCAAATAAATATGGACTTTGTGACCGGATTACCCCAGCTCCCAGGAGGTTTTAATAGCATATGGGTAACCGTTGATCGCTTGAACAAGTCAGCACATTTCATACCCATAAGTCACAAATATGGGGTGGAAAAACTGGTTGAACTCTATCAGAAGGAAATCATACGGTTACATGGTATCCCCACTACCATAGTATCTGATAGAGATCCGAAGTTTACGTCAAGATTATGGAAAAAACTTCAGGAATGCCTTGGTACCAAATTAAATTTTAGCACGATAGCACATCCACAAACCGATGGTCAGTCTGAAAGAACCATTCAAATATTGGAAGACATGCTTCACGCATGTGTGCTGGATTTTGGGGCAAATTGGGGAAAACATTTGCCTCTAGTTGAATTTTCATACAGCAATAGTTATCAATCCTCAATAAAAATGGTCCCATATGAAGCATTATATGGAAGAAAATGTCGCTCTCCTCTTAACTGGGATATGGATGAATGGAGAGGCACAAAGAATGGACAAGAACGAGCAATCAGGCCTGACATTATACAAGAAGCTATCGACAAAATAAAACTTATCAGGCAACGAATACAAACAGCTCAAAGTCGACAGAAGAGTTATGCAGATAAGAGGCGGAAAGATTTGAAATTTGAAGTCGGAGATTACGTATTACTAAAAGTATCACCAAGAAAAGGAATCAAGCGTACTAGAAAGAAGGGAAAGTTGCATCCTGGATTTGTTGGACCCTTTGAAGTGATAGAATGAATAGGCACTGTGGCTTATCGCCTATCTCTACCTGAAAATACCTCTGGTATACATAACGTATTCCACGTATCACAATTAAGGAAATGTAAAGTAGACTCAGCCCAATTGATTGACCACCAACAGATAGATCTGGAAGAAAATCTAACATATGAAGAACAACCTGTGAAGATTTTGGACCAAAGAATAAAGGAACTTCGTGGTCGACCAATTCAGTTGATAAAAGTCTTGTGGAAAATCCACAACATTGAAGAAGCAACGTTGGAAACAGAGAAAGATATGAGATGTCAATATCCTCATTTATTCCAATAACTCTTAAATCTTGGGACCAGATTTTTGAAAGGAGGAGATATTGTGACACCCTAAAAACGAAGGTGCATAAATGCATTTCTATTGATTTTTGAAAGGAGGGGATATTGTGACACTCTAAAAACGAAGGTGCATAAATGCATTTCTATTAGTATAAATTTTACTATTTTCATTTTTAAAATTTTATCACATTATTTTTCGGTACAAATTTTATTTGTCCAAAGTATCTAGAAATACATTAAAATACATCACAATACACTTAAAAATTCATTAAGCTCTATGAGGTTCCCATTCCAAATTTCAATACCCAAAATATAATAAAACATTATAATTGAGCTCAATATATATGTTAAGTAATTAAGTACAATAAATTTAAAATACTTTATAATTAGGTTCAATACATCGGTTTAATAATTAGATACACGAATATAATAATATTAAGTTTGGATAAACATAACATTTTTTCTATTTAATAATAATAATAATAATAATAATAATAATAATAATAATAATAATAATAATAAAAACGAGGGATAAACTGAAAGTTCGGCTATAAATAGCTGAACCTTTTCCTCACTTTCCACGAGACCAGCCGAGAGAAGGAAAAAAAAAGGGAAGAAGGAAGAGGAATGGAAGGAGAAGAGGAATAAAGAAATAGAAGGAAAAAGCTATACTCTTTCCAAAAATTCCCGATAAATCACCAACTATTCACCTCAAATCATAAAACAATATAGCCCTGAAGGTGACGAAAAAGTATCATTCAAAAATCAGAAAAAATCAAACAGAGATATTCCGCAACGGCATCGATATCTCGTATTCAAGCTAGGTATTTTCATTCATTTTTCTTATAGCTACACATCAAACTAGAGGTCATCTTGAATATAAAATTTGTACCTCTTGTTACATAGATGAGGTACATACCGTCCGTCATCCCAAAATATTTCCGGAACTAACATTTTCAGAATGCCGGAATACCTTAGTTCACCATAGGACGATTTTTAAATCTGGCATTGATCGGTTAGGAATTTGACAAAACTTTCAACTGAAGAATTAAAGATCTTAAAAAGATACATATCCTGGAAAAACACCGGCCACGCGTGGCCGTCGGAAGGCCACGCATGAGCCTAAACCGTCGGTGCGTGTACTGCACGCGCCGTCGTATCGCCGGTTTTCCGGCGGCCGAACGTTGCTGAGGATATTTCCGACTTTTTGGCCAACTTTCGTAATGTTTGGATATACCTTCTAATTAATATGAATTTTTGAAACTTAATTAAAATCAACCGGATTAACTTTTGAACAAAAAATAATCTGGAAATGATTAACTAGTTACTTAAAAACTCTAACATATAAATATCATTCATAATATATTTTTAGGACTTGCTCCAGCAACTCGGATTATTAATCAAGCCTAAACTGTAAGTTAACAGGTGAGAAAATTACTATTCATTTTTCTATTAAAGCCTTTGGCATTTGGCCTGGAAATTTAAATAGGATTTATTTAATGTTCAAATATCATCCACAGTTCATTTCAATTACTGATATATTTTCTTGCATATTTATGAATGGATTGATATTTCATTAATGAATGGAGTCATGGACAACAGATTTCGGTCCGGAAATTGAGTCAACTGGACAACGTGGCTTCGGCCCGAAAAATGAGTCCAATGAACAACGGGTCAAAAGTCTCGGGTATATGGTTCATCTGAACAATGCGCACCGAATATTTCGATCCGGAGAATGGTTCACCCGGCTCGTAAAAAGTGCTCAATTAGAGCCACCAACGTTAATTTATGGAATTTTCATTTATCTATTATTTCATTGCATATCATTCATAATATATAAATTGTTATGCCTATTATTTCATGCATAATTATGATAAAGTGTTATTTAAAAGTCATATACTAATTTAAACTCACTAAGTCCTCAAAGATTTAACCTTCTGTTTCTTTTCGTCTATTGTAATTTCCAGACACAGGAACCCCCGAATTGGAACAAGTGGAAAATAACTGAAGCTGAAATAAGAGCATTTGAAAGTTGGGATAACCTATTTATAAATGAATGTTAAACTTCCGCTGTAACATAATTGTATATATGAATGTTAAACTTCCGCTGTAAAATAATTGTACATATTTGAAATAAGAATGTAAATATTTGTAGATAATCTTTAAATTATAGTAGAAAATATTTAAATTTTTATCTACAATATCTTTCTAATAATAATAATGGTAAAAATAAAAATAGAAGTTCAATAAAGAAAGATTGAAAGAAAAAAATGTGGCACTTAGTAAGGGAATAATTATGAATTCCTAAACCGAGCGCCACAGATATATCTGATAAGAGTGAGCTCTTGATATTTGAATACGATTGGTGATTTTAGCAGAGTAACAGCAAGCTTGAATAGAATAGTTGTTCGTGTTGTTGTTTCTCAGCTGCCCTCTTTACCTATTTATAGGCTTCTCTCTCAACGGTAAAATTTAATAATATTTGAATCCATATATCCGTTGATTGCCACATCAATATTATCTGACATTCGTACACTGCAATCTCTGAAATACGACGTTCCACTATGAGTTGCAGTCTGTTGTAATATTTGTTGGTTGTCGTTCTCAATTGATGACGTGTACAACTGAGAGATCGGCTAAAAGATACTTTGCTGGAAAACTCATAACTGATTGTTTCAACTGATCAGTTCCCAACTGATCAGTCAGTTAGATTCTGCTTCAACTGATCAGTTTCCAACTGATCAGTTCGACGTAGATAAGATTTAGATGGTACACATTAATCTTCAGCTAATGAAAACTAACAGTTGTAAGATTTTAGTCAGTTAAGCTCATTTGCCTTTGATCAGTTATTCAAATAAGTTCGATGTTTAGTATTTCAAATCACTGAAATTTAGTTTCCAACAGTAACCATGTATTAGGTGAGAAGCTTGATATTTCGAATAGTTGGAGTTCTCTAAATCTTTTATGTTGCAGATTGGAAATATTTGAAAAATTGTTGTTGTCTATTAAATGTTCCGAATATGCCTATTTATATCCAAAGTTAGTGTCGGAAATTTTACAATGATCATATGTAATATCTTGCAATAACATGGTATTGTTAATTTCTCTTCATCGTACACAATATTAAATGCTCATTTAATACTCCTTTGACTCTTTTAGCTTTTTAAAAGTCGATTGACTATTTGATATTTTAGGAAACATTCTTGTTAATCGAGAGTTGGTAGGATATTGCGTGTGACACTCTATCTGATTGCATTAGACGACTTAAGCTTATTGTATCCATCTTAATATGCTATAGCGTGACCGATTGAATTGTAGTTAGAGTTTTAAACGATTGATTCTGGTTATTTTTTCGATAAAGCAGTCTGTTTAAAAGCAAAACTAAGTAATGATTTGATATGATATTTGCAGTTAGAGCTTCTAATAATGCGACGAGTGGTTTGACTTATTCAACAACTAAAAACCTGTAAATACATAAGATCACCAGCTGAACACCAAAATAAGATGTTGTTTTTGTTGTTACCAAAAGTTGGGACATGTTATATTTCAACATGGAGAATGATGGAGCAAGGTGTAGAAGAAAAAAGTAGGTAGTCCCTTGTCTTCTTAAATTTCTTTTATATATATATATATATATATATATATATATATATATATATATATATATATATATATATATATATATATATATATATATATATATAACACTATTAGGATGTAGGTACTAAATATTCTAAATAATTAAATTAAATTTTTGATTAAATATAAAATTGTGTGTGCAGGTAATATTTAATTTTATTTATATATAAATAACACTAGAAGGATTTTGGTGATAAATAATTAAATTAAATAATGTAGTTTTGATTAAATATAAAATTGTGTGTGCATGTAAGATTTAAGTTTATAATATCTACGATGTTCAAAAAAGTTTATAATATCTACAATGTTATTTACTAAACTACGTTTTTTACTAAATTATCTTCGAATTATAAAATTCGTCGGTACTAGTTTTATAACATGATTTTTAGATAATAAAAATAAACGAACAATATTTTAAAGTGAAAATTGACCAACTGGATGATGTGCAATGACGAGTTCAAGACAGAATGATGTGCTAAATTTAATAAACACTTTCAATAATAAGTGTTGGAACATTTCATGAGCAATATTGATTTTGATGTTAACAAAACTTGTTTATTTGTTTCTAATGGGTTTACCTAAATACGCAGAAAATGAAACTGATCAGGCTTCGAACTGATCAGTTACCAAGTTTAAAACAGAAGCTATCGAGACGCAAACTGAAAGTGTCAACTGATTGATCGAATTGAACCAGTTCAACTGAAGTATCAAGAGCAGTTTAACTGATTGTCCAGTTGATAGGTGGTTCAGCAGAAGACCTTCAGAAGCCCGACTAGCTAATGAAGTGTTCAACTGATGAAGAGCCCAACTGACCAGTTCAATTAAATCGGTGAAATCAGTTCAGCTAACGAGTCAACTGATTTCACCTCACCAGTTCAACTGACCAGTTCAAAACATCAGTTAGGAGCAAACCAGTTTGCAGATCGACAAGCTTAATCCAGCTGTGCACAAAGGTACAAAAGCTATTGTACGATCAAAGTACAATAAGAGATGTTGCATCAGAGCTTAAAGCCAAAAGTTCCGGAATGGATTTCGAGGAGTAGATTCAAAATGCAACGGTCACAATAATTGAGTCACTGTACGTTCAGCCAAACACCTATAAATAGAAGCGGAATCTCAGTGAAGACGATGATGAGAGTTGACTAGTGAAAAAATAAAATACAAAGAGGGCACGCATGTTGCATATCAGCTTATAAGAGAGAAGAAATAAGCATAGAGGGAACACTTCAATGTGTTATCAGCTTAGATTAGAAGCCTATTCCTCTCAGTGTATGAGAACACTTTCGGATAGGTTTCAGAGATCATTTCTCACACACACACACACACTCACACTCACCACCACTGAAATCCCATCTTGCACACAGACGTAAAACATGTGTATGTAGTCTTTCTCACATAGACATGAAAGAAGTGTTAGCTGAAAGGAGCTGCCTTCAGTCTAGACTAGGATTTCAGTTAGGCAGTAGGTAAGTCCTAAGCAGGGTGGGTTTGTCCAAGTAGTTGTATAAACCAAAGTCTTCTAGTGGATCTTACCCGAGGTGGTAGAATGGGTGACGTAGGAGTAGTTGAAATCTCCGAACATCCATAAACATATCTTGTGTACTCTGACTGTTAACCCCTAGCTTTAAACTGACTTGATCAGTTCGAGTATCTATCAATTCAGTTCTCACCATAACTGAACTGATACATGCGAGAACTGACCCCTCTTATCTTCAGTTAATTAGTTACACAATATTAAAAGCTTTAATCGATAAGTTTTCTTAACAAAAGATTACTTCGAGTATTTTCCGCTTGAATTTAATTTCAAACTTGATCTAATTCATTGATGTAAACATTCTTAGAACACGGGCTATTGCAGCTCATCATGTTTTAGAGGATTTCCCCATCCAAAAAATAAGCATATAATGATCAAAAGTTTCAATAGATATTGACACTGAAATACAAAAATAAAAAGTTCTGAAAAGTTAGATCCAATAAAATATATAACAAAAATACAGAACTCTACACAAGACCTCTCGAGAACCATTTCTGGTATTATGATATATCAAGGGAATTTATCATGTCGTAGATGGAGATGAACCGTGACTGCTTGGGTATTATCATGTCGTAGATGGCGATGAATCGTGACTGCTTTTACCAAGCGGGGATGGACGTGGACTTGGAGACTGCTTTATTTCGAGTCCTTTTCCTCTTGATCTTGGGCTTCTTTCGGTTCTTATTTCAGCCAGCCGAGGTGAAGCCATCTGAGATAAACGTGGGCTGTAGACAGATCTCATCTCCTCGTGGGATGATAGGGTGGAACTGGTTATTTTCGGGCTATGAGCATGCCGTATCTCACCACGACTTCGTGTGACAATTTCATCTAATACCTCAGCACTATCAATAGTTGGGGATCGTCCATGTGTGCCTTGATCCTGTACATTCGTAGCATAAAGTTAAATGCATAGACATATAATCCATCAACATATACGGGGCAGATATTGCAGGAGCGTAGGATGATAGGAAGGGATTGTCTCTCAAATTTTGTACGTTATAAAAATTTAAATCTCCCCACCAAGCTGCCGGTCCAGTCTCGTATGCATCTTCGATCCACCCCCGTATACATAATACATGTGGTATAGATATATGCATAAAAGCTTACTTCAAATGATAAGTTATAAGTTATGGCAGGGGCTTCTTCATACTCTGCAGCATCCAAGTCTGTTAAATGAGCTCCTTTGAAAAATTTAGGAAGTACATACTGCCGTACGGGAACAAGAAGCATAATCAACAAGGGGAAAAGGACACCAGCAATTGGGATCCAGGTTAGTCCAAAGCAGAGAAGCAAGTACACCGTCTGGAACAAGGTGAAAATGGCTATTGTTTTAAACGGTACTGTCTCCACGAAGGTTGCATGATACTCTTCCAACACCCTGCCATGTTGCAAGAATATGCAGAAAATGCTTGATTACTGTGGCAATGGAAAGATACATACAAATTAACAATACAGAAGAATTATACAGTAAACATTTACTTGTATCGTCGACTAGGAGCAGTAAAAAGCAGCAATATTCTCTCCCAGAATTGGTTTCCAGGCAAGCTTTCTATAGCCATGAAGGCGAAGTAACCCCAAAGGACTGAAGTTGGAATCCTTTTTAGAAGGGGCATCGCAGCAACACAACCTCCGGATAACAATGATTGAAGTAGATTGCTTAGGCGTTGTTCTTTAACTTCCACAGGTAAAAGATCATCAATATCCTTGTCCACGTCGAAAACCGACTGATCCACTGGGGCATCTATGTAACCACTTGTAGAGGCTTGTTGGATTGTTGAATCTTTGAACTCTCTCAGTCCCTGCTTAAAGAGTTGAATTTGAGAAACATGCTAAGGTTTACATATATGCAGATGGTTTTGTCCACTCCAAAGGCTAATAACATGAGTAATGATTCAAAACATACCAGAGCAGGTGGAGTTTGAAAAACAAGAGGTGTTTGCATTTCATTGTAAGCTTCTTTCATGCTCTGATACAGCTGAGACAAATTTGAATTTTTCTGAATGCTTTCTCTAGCTGTTGAAGATAGTTTGTTCCGCAAAAGCTGGTTCAGTAAGAAATTGAGACGAGTTCTATTATTTCATATTGAAGTGTAATCAACACTACTAGCACCATAACCTTTATGGCCAAAACATAATGGTTAGATGAGATGCTGTTCAATCAGCCAATATTTTCACGATATCACAAAGAATCCTCTATCGTTTCTAAATCTAAAAGTTTCGTCAGTACCCCAGATCAGGTTTTTCGTTTTTCACTTCCATACCATACCCAATATCACATTTTAATATATTACCTGATGCTTCAAAGTGGCCAAACTTTTGGTATGCATTGGGGATTGTGGAATAACGCCATTGGAAGGAGGAATGCCAATAAGACCACATAATATGACCTGACCAAGAATATTCAGAATAAAAAGCTATAATATGAGGTGCACTCAAGTCCAGTATGCAAGTTTGCCATTAACGCTGGGTTTAATTAATGAGAGTGAGGAAATTACTCACCAAAAATCCCAATAGAAGAAGATCATAGTGATAAGACGAAGGCTTCTTTAAATTGAACTCCTTTTGTTGGGAAAGCTGAGATGCCACACTATGATCAAAGTAGTAAAGTACAGCAATCATTGTGGCTGGAATAAATGCTCCGAAAATATAAAGTATAGGAACATTCATCATATCCTGTTAACAATCCAAAAATATTTTTAATGCTTCAAATTAGAAACCAAACAAAGTGCAAAAACTAATCTTTCAAAATATGGGAATCTAATCCGAAGCACCTTTATGACTGTCCAATTTGAGTAGGCACCTGCAGACCATGGATTTGGGCTAACAAGGCGACGTGGTATTCCTCTTGGAACATCATTAACTGGTATATATGATACAGCTGTCCATACAAGCACCATCAGCGGGACACCATAGTCTGCAATAAATCCTCGCAACGATCCTTCATAATATCTGAACTAGTTAGTGACTAGGAATATATGAAGATAAATAACGAAATAGCACGCTTATCTATTATATGGGCACGGAAAAAGAAAACAAAACTTGAATATTTTTTATTGAAAATATTGATTTTTCCTATGGTAATTGCATTTAAAGTGTCTAAACAAACCTGCTCCATACCGCCAGGACCTAGCTTTACGACTCCTCAGCGCAGTAAGAAGAAGGCCAAAGGACAGTACCAGTGCAAACATTCCATTTCCGAAGCGCCAGGAAGGTGACAATGCAGTTTCATTTGCATTTTCTCTTTGAGGAATGCCAAATTCTTCCACAGCTCCCTAAAAGAAAATTCAAGAAGGCTGCTAAGAACTTTCCACAAGTTGACAAAACTGCAGATACGATCAATGGATTTGGTTTTGATAAGTGATTTTCAGTGAATAGATTCGGAATGATTATTTTCTAAAGAAATTATGAAGACTGTGATATAGGGCCTACAAATGTGTTAGCAAGATCATTTAACAACTTTTTTATTCCGGATATTAAATATATACATCAAATCCATTCATCCAAACTCAGCCTAAGAGAGAAAATCAGTAAATTGTCACAAAAAGACCAAGATTTCAAGCTGCACAAAGCAACACTTTTAAATGAACCGACCACCAACTATTGCTTTCTGATCTATTTGGTCAAATCAAAGGTACACGACATTGTTCAGATCATTAGGTTGACTTAAAATGGGATTCTGATTCTAACTTCGTTTGAGGAAGTCAATAATTTAGAAATTTTCTTGTAGAATCCCTGGTGCAACAGTTCTTTTATTTTCAGAATAATGTGAATATGTTCAACCAATCAACTAATGGGCTTCACGAAAAAACAAAACGTAAAAAAAGAAAAGAAAAGGAAGATGAGAAACTTTCACTGATACTCACGCGAATAGCCTGCTGCATGAAAAGCATTGCAATTAAAAGGCCAAATAATTCACCAGCCACTCGAGTAAATCGATTGATCAGTGAGCATGCCCCCAAGATTGCCAGCAAGAAAAGCAAAAGTGCTGTCCAAACGCAGACCCTAAACACGAGAAGGTTGAGCATCATAATCAAATACAAATAAATACCTGAGATTCGAAGAGTTTAAGTTTATTACCATCCTGTCCAAGCTAAAAAAAGCTTTGGCCCCAAATCTTTGCGATCTTTGGCAAAATTGAACATGAAAGTGTACATTAAAACTGTTGGCTCAGCTACGCCCAGTATAAGCAGTGGTTGTCCTCCAAAAATTGAGTGAATCACACCACAAAGTGATGTTGATGCAAGTGTTTGCACTGCAGTCAAGGTTCCATCTGCAAAATTGGGTGTCATCAAGGATCACAACTACCTTATACGAGATAATGGCAAAGCAATGATATGAAGTAAAAATCAAGCCTACCCGTGTTTCTTTCTAGTTGCTCCCCAAAAGATATAACTGGAATTGCTGATGCAAAGAATATATATGTTGTTGGGGCCAGAATCCTTCAAAACCATAATATGTTAGTAACTTACATGCATCCATTCAAGTATTACAAAGAAGAATTCAGTCACTGATGGACCTAGGAATTCCATAGAGGGAAGCCTAGACAAGAAAATATCCGATCTCCGTGGGACCAAACTTGAACTTTTAGAAAAAGTACGTATCAAATTTCATTTCTTTCACTTAAAAGGATGACCACGGGCTTCATTCTTCACTTTAGTAGATATTACTTAAGTTAACCACAGCAATATCTTATCGCCAAATTGATACAAGAATAAAAGAATATTCAAATCAGAAAACCTCAAAGAATCATTTCTCCAAGAAAAATTACAGAGCATATAATGAACTACTTATACATCTCTAAAGATAACAACTAGCGTCATTGAGATGGATTTATATTCGAGATATAGCAAAGTACAGGTACCTGATACCGGCACGCAATCCACCACTCCAATCTTGTTTATAGCAGAGAAGCCTTCCTTTAAGATCATTTTTTATTCCTCGTAAAGGAACAAACGTTTCCTCCATGATGATTCCAAATTCACTCTTACAGGAGCAATTCTTTTCTCTTTTTTATATGACAAAAAGGAGTCACTAAAAGTGACAATAAAACACAAATTTGAAGGGACTCGAGAGGTCAATATCACCCAAGAATACAAAGATGTGTTGGTATAAATACAATACCTATTTGATCATTCAAAAAATGACAGTAAAGTAATTAAGGATGCTTTGGACATTTCAAGATGTCCAAATTCAATACTGTGTAAAAATCAGAAAGTTTACATTTTTTGTATGAGTTTGGAAACTAGAAAGAACAAAAGAATTGGGTTAGCAATGAATTAGCCTTCGGAGAAAGGATCCTGGCCTACTTGCATCACCAAAGAAATGAACTAAAAGATGATCAAGAAATCAGATTAACGAAATGAAAAGATTCCTTGCATTATTTTAGAAACTTAAACTAACGGTTGACTTCAAAAAGGCTCAGATCCATCGATTCAACACTTTTTTTACATTAGAAGGAGCAGGCTTTCTACTCATCAACTACTCTCCGCAAAGTTATCACAGAATGAGAAGAAAAAAGCAAATATTGAACACTTGAGATCAGTTACATGGTAGAAAAAATTATTTCTTACAGCAACAAACAGTCTCAAATTGTGCAAACTGGGAAGGGACAAGAGTGAACTCCAGAAATAATTAGCGAGACCACATTTATTAAAAGGCTGAATTCAACCCTCGAGCACAAATCCAAGAAGGCTGACACAACAAGAAAAACCCAAATATGAAAAATCAGCTAGAGTCCATAATAAAAAGAGAAATCAAACTATTTAAACCAGTTTTGAATAAATGGGCATTAACAGAAAAGAGTAAGATCTCCTCAAAATCACAACTCGGAAACAAAGACCCTTTTCATGAAACGGACAGATCAAACAACACCAGCTGTAAGAACCATAGATTAAATGGGATTTGGCAAGTTTCCAAGAAACGAAAGCCTCACAATGTACCCACCAGAATAAATGAAGCTAGGAATGAGCAAATCAAGGCAAAGAGAGAGAAATGCGGCAAGTATTACTATTTTTGAGAGAAGAAACAACTCTGCAGGAGAGGAGGGACAATTGGTGTGAATGATCAAAGGTAGTGGAGCGGTGAGTGAGAATAAATCACAGTTTTTGATTCCCAAAGCCAGCCAGCAAGCAAGCAAACAAACAGGGAAATAATTGAAGATGGAAAAAAGTAGTATTTTGTAGGGGAAAATGGCGTGTGAGTGTATTAGTACTATCTGTGTTTCTTCATGGTCTAAAGGAAGAGAATATATATATACATGCAGAATGTAGAGAGGGAGACCCGATTATTAACCTTATTTTTTTTTTATAAATAAATAATATATTTTTTTTCTCCCATGTATAAGTCAAGCGTATGTATTTTTATTTTTTACAATTTTTATGTAAAAAATAAAAAATATATATATATTTAAGACGAATTTAGCGAATAATCTATAAATTCGAGGTAATGAATAGAAAATCAAGATTAAGATAATATCATCTTTTGTATAATACATAAGTATTTATATGAAATAAATATGATTTCAAATAATTTTTTATTTTATTTTATTTAATTTAACTAATAGTTTTGTGTACTTTTTCAATAGATTTTAGTTAATTTTTAGGTTTTAGAAAATTAGAATGCATGTGAACAGATTACCTGTGTTTTACACACGCTCTGGCCCTTGTTTATTTATATCTATACCTATATATATGTATATGTGTGTGTGTGTGTGTGTGTGTGTGTGTTGGGCTAGGCGAAACCTAGACATTAGACATCTGTGGATGAAAAAATGCTAGTCGGCCGGTCTAGGAGGTTTTAGGCGATTAGGGTTTTTAAGGTTTTTTTTTAAAAAATTGGTCTTCTAATTGAAATTAAAAGTTCAATTAGGAAAATAAAAGGTAATTTCTTTATAGAGGATAAACCAAAGTCCAAGGAGAATCGTGATTATAAAGTCGTATTAACTATTAACACATCAAATTATTAACTAGGGCAAAAACTTGTATGAGACGGTCTCACAGGTCGTATTTGTGAGACGAATCTCTTATTTGGGTTATCCATGAAAAATTATTATTTTTTATGCTAAGAGTATTACTTTCTATTGTGAATATGAGTAGTATTGACACGTCTCACATAAGACCCACTCATTAACAAGAGTAAGAGAAGAATTTTTTCGTGATTTTTTTATCCGAAGAAGATGAGGAATATAATAATGATATTGAGTTAATATCTTAAAATAAAAAATATCATCTTATTTTTTCATATTCTCTCCATATATATTAAAAATGATTTAATAATCTAAAATAAAAAATAATTTAAAGATATTAATATATAATATTACTACATATTATAAAAATTCATTTAAAAAAACCTTCTTTCAATAGTAGTCTGTCTAACACAGATCGTTATCCTTGCGGCATTGGTGAAGAATTATAACTTCTAAACAATAAGGACATAATCTGTTCTCTCCTCGTCGAGAGTTTTCTTTCTTTCTCTCCTCGTCGAGAGTTCCCTTCACTTATCTCTGATTTTAGGATCTCAATGTCGATTCTTTGATTGTCTCTCAATGGAAAAGCCCGTGGAAAACTTGACACTATCAAAAGATGAGGATGAGGAAATTATTATCGAAGCCGACTCTAGCTCTCAGGAAGGTTCTAAAATGGGATCATGTTTGATTGGACGACTCCTTACAGACCGATCTATCAATTTCAATGCTATAAAAATAAAATGGGGAGCATATGGCGACCAGGTAAGGGCATCTGCATCAAGGAACTAGAAGGAAATCTATATCTATTTCATTTTTTCATGTTATCGATTTAAAGCGTATTATGGATGGTGGTCCATGGTCATTGGATAACCACATTCTTGTTCTTCATAAATTGGAATTGGGAGAGGCACCATCTATGCTCTCTCTTCACAATGTGGATTTATGGGTTCAAGTGTATGATTTGCCGATAGGTTTTATTTCAGAACATATTGGTAAATTACTTGATACTTTCATCGGAAAGTTTGTTGAATATGATGATAGCAATAATTCATCTATATGGCGTACTTTTATGAGAATTCGAGTTACACTTGATGTACGGGAGCCATTGAAACGTTTTAAAAAGATTAGGAAACGAGGAGATTGGTTGAGTGTTAACTTCAAGTATGAAAGATTGACACAGTTCTGTTTCATTTGTGGGTAACTTGGCCATATAGATCGTTTCCGTGACAAGCTTTTCAGCACTCTTGAAGCTGATATTAAAAAAGAGTGGGGAACATGGCTTTGTACGCCAACAAGAAAAAACACAAATACAGAGGGAAGTCGATGGCTTCGGGATGCTGTTTCCGCCGCTGAATCAACCAATCATAATGCTGGATTACGTCCGAGCCATGAAAACCGATGCAGTGTGAATGATATGGAAAATTTGGAAACAAATCTTACTGAAGCGTAGAATGCACAAAGATTGGGTATTTTGAATTTAAATCACCGAAGAACTAGGGCGGATAACAAGGAGGATTTCTAGGAAAATTCAAAAGGATGTTCAAATCAAAGTACACAGTATGATTCGGAACCTATGATCGTTTTAAGTTGGAACTACCGAGGATTGGGAAACCCTAGGGCAGTTCCTGTTAGAGTAGGTGCCCGTCGAGCCAAATGTTAGCCGAGTGTTCACAATGAAACTTTATGTATAAGCAGTCTTTATTTTAATAATATTTGAAATTATCGTTTTGGCAAATCTTTATCTGTATACCCATGCTAATTGCATAGATAAAGCCCTTGAATATACAAATAGTAGAAAGAATATGAGATGCTCATATGATGAGTATCATGAAACTCATATTTGGAATACTGTATATTCTAAACAGTTCCTAGTCGATTCAGCCGCCGTTAAGAAGGATATAGGCCGCTAGAGTTCGAGACTAGTATCTGCGATGCGAGTACCATGTTTCATTGGTAAGGGACATTGTGATGTCCGAGCATGCAGATAGGTGCTCCTGGTAGAGTGCACTGAACAACCCTCCATAAAGGACTTTCCAAGTGGTTCTCACTTATCGAGTGGAAACATCCTAGTTTATGGTTGTACACCATTAGTCTTTATGACCCGGGACAACATTGAGACTCTATGTGCTAGAATTACACTTTGACTTGTTTATCGACTCTCATGGGGTCATCAGGTGGCAAGGTTGGGTGTTCTGTCGAAACATTTAGGAGTCGATGCATTGTAGTCGGGGATTCACCGCTTACCTTCGGGTATGGATATCCTATGTGTTATCATGTGTAAGTAGGTTGAAATCTCTGATCAGAGTATGGTGGTAATTATGAAAGGGGTTTCATAGATTACACCATCGATGCAACTACGACATGACACATAGTATCGATTCATTGACAACTCTCGATATACCAATGGTTGTCGAATCGGTCGGGATATATGAGTTGAAGAGACCGTACTGTACGCTAACCATAATTGAATGGTTCTTGCAGGCACTATCATTTGATACCTAGGGAATCATGTAAGCGATGCTGCTAGGCGTTTAACATGATTGGTTGGGTACTATCAGACTTGAGTTCTGACGTTCTTGTTATCAAGGAGTTGATAAGTAAGAATGGAGCAATTGGGGTATGCTCATATAAGGACATGTTTAGTCCGAATCACTTGAAGATGTGAACCCACGGCTAGCTGTATCAATGAACCATTGAGGGCCACACAAGTACTAGCTTTCTAGATCCCGTTGAGAAGAGAAATAGCTCAATGTGTTGAACGGCTTATAAAGGAGTTTATAAGCGTAAGGAAAATTAGAAGTATGACTTCTATAAAGGAGAAATTAGTTCAATGTGTTGAACGGCTTATAAATGAGTTTATAAACGTAAAGAAAAATAGAAGTATGACTTCTATGAGAGAAATGTAAATTTTAATTTATGGAAGTGTTCCTAAATTAAAAGTTGGCCAAGTGAATAATGTATTTGAAAATTGTGATTTTCATAAACATTATTATGGACTAAATTAAATTAATTCAATTGATGAATTAATTAAACACTAGTGGACCTAGTAGAGTCCAAATAATTAAATTAATTCAAGTGTTGAATTAATTAAATCCTATTGAGTCTTGTAGAGCTCAATTTAAATAAATTATTTAACTAGTGGACTTGAGTAAATTCAAGTAATATTTAATTTATCTAAAAAATATTTGAGATAATAAAATTAAGTCCATGGGTTTTTAATTTGTTAAAAACCATATAATATATGCATGCATGGGAGGTGAAGGGTTGGAGACTACTTTTTGGGTTACCAAGGCTTGGCATGCAAAAGTTGGTCTCTACTTTTTCACAAACCAAGACAACTCATTCACTCTTCCTCCCCACAAGCATGGCCGAAATTTCATCTAATTCTCTCCTCATTTTTCTCCATTTTTCTTCTTCAAGTGTTGAGGAAAGAAAATAATTCTCATTGAAAAATCCTCTTAGTTTTCTAGTGCAAATTAAGATGGGATCTACCTAGTTGGTGGTGGGCTTAATAGTTGAGCAATGAGTGCTCAAAGGAAGCTTGAAGATAGTTTCTACCATTGAAGAGCTAAGGCGTTTACACCTTAGTTTGAGCCATACATCAATCTTTTAAGATTGATAGGTACATTTCTTAACACACTATGAATGTCATTTTGTGTTTATTGTATTTGCTACAGAAAATAATGAGGTGGCCGAAAATTTTCTTGTCAAAATTCGATTTTTAAACTTCCGTTGCGCTTCCGGTCACCGTAACCGATCCCCTTTCAAGTGGTATCCGAGCTATGGTTACGATTTTGTGTAGCAATTACAAGATATTATGTTGAGATCGATTTTTAACCGCATGAGAACAAAATTTTGCATCGAATAAAGGCCGGTTTCGGGAGAATTTTGGGCAGCTAGTTGCTGCCCATTTCGGGCAGCTTGGGCTGCCCGAGGGCTGCCCGAAACGGGCAGCTAGTTTCGGGCAGCCCCTTTATGATATGTGATATTATGCATGAAGGATGATCAAAAGCCCAAGCCCAATATGCTAGGTGTATGCTAGGATATTTTGTGTTGAATGATTGTAATAATTATCAATTTATAAAGTGGGCTTGGTTTATGGCCCGTTCCCCACCCCCATGAGATGTATCCCTATTTGCCATGGATATTTATTTGTAAATATTAGTATAGTGGATGATCAAGATTGGAAGATGGTGGCCATGATGATTATGAAGATCGAAGACATGTAAATATTGGAAGCTAATGTAATAGTTGCATTTGTATCCCTTGCATTACCCTAGGATTGGACCTAGGCCCGTGTTTAGCTCACACGGGCCATTAGTATTGGGGTGATTGATCATTCTTGTTTTGTTTACTGTTTATAATATATGCATGATATGTTATAAATAATGAGTATGTGCGTTATTATTATGATAATAACAAAGTTGCATGAATCCGGCAAACATACGATCAAACATGGCGAGCTTTTAAATAAAATTAATGATGAGACCTTTCAAAATTAAAAACCCTCATTTTGAATAAGATTCAAAATTAATATCAAGCCCAAACGGGAATTATAAATTTGTTTATAATTTCCATGTCTTCCATCAACAATGGGTGCATGATGAACGCTACCCGTGCTTGGGGCTCGGCTCATATTATTGGGGGGGCCCTGGGTGCCGGAAAGCTGTGACATCCATTGACATGGTGATGTGAACTACGTAGAACTCCCATGATTTCGGCTCATATTATTGGGAGAACTCATGGCGACCGTCCATTAAGGTTCAACATCGATGGGTAAGGCTTGACACGTGAAGATGAACGACGTCATATTATTGGGTCCTAATCAAACGTGAGACAAAAGTTTACGTAGAGGGTTGCATTGTGATGCAATTGGAAACTACCTTTTAGGAATTGTGATTGGCTGATATTATTCGGGATCATAATTCGCTAATTGGACCTTACGTACCTACTGAGGAAAGGAGTTTCTCGTTTTCATAGAGGGTAGTGAAAGATGTCAAAACAGTGGGAGCAAATATTTATAAAGTAAAAGTCCAAACTTCATATCTTACTAAATATTTTAAAATAGTCATCAACATTTATCTGTTTTTACTTTTCAGTACAAATTGACAATGTCTTCGATTCGCAATCCGATATCCGTAATACTCGACAAACACATAATAACTGGACCTAATTACCTCACTTGGCTAAGAAACCTGAAAATCGTCTTGAATTAATTCGGAAAGGGTAGCATATACACTGACTGAGTCGCCCCCTGTTGAGGCTCCGACTGACTGCACTCCTGAGAAATTGCAGGCTTACAAGGAATGGTGTGACCATGACTTGATAGCCAGTTGTTATATGCTGACTTCTATGAATGATGAGCTGCAGAGGCGTTTTGAGGATGCAAAGAGTGTTGCTGACATTCATATGCATCTCAAGGAGCTCTTTGGTGAGCAAACACGGCCTCTTAGGCATGCTACCGTCAAGGAGCTGATCACTTTGCGCATGCGAGATGGGGCCTCGGTCCATGAGCATGGCCTGAACTTGATTGGGCTCCTGGACAAGCTCGTTGGCATGGGTCTGATCTTGCCTTCGGAGTTGACCACCGACGTGTTGCTGTTATCATTGTCTAGCTCATTTGATCCTTTTGTGGTGAACTTCAACATGAACAAGATGGAGCCGACCCTTGAGGAGTTGGTGATTATGCTTGTTACGTTTGAATCAACCATCAAGAAAGAGAAGTTGGTTCTTTATGTGGGTTATTCATCTGGTACGAAGATTGATCCACATGGGAATGGAAAGAAGCGTTCTTTCCAACGTCCCAAGAAGAACGTGCCCTTGATGAGGCAATCTCCGAATCCCGTTGAGGCAGCCAGACCAGTTAAGGCTGACAAGACTGATGATGTATGTCATCACTGCAAGAAACCTGGACATTGGAGGCGTAACTGCAGGGAATATCTTGCTCAGAAGAGTTCTGGAAACGGTATGTTCTACATTGAAGTAAACATTTCAATTAACTCTACTTCTTGGGTATTGGATACCGGTTGTGACTCACATCTCTGTAATGAGTTACAGGTGATGGGAAGAAGTTGGAGGCTCAGGGAAGGTGAGACCTTCTTGAGGATGGGCAATGGGGCAAGAGTTGCTGCCAAGGCTGTTGAAGATGTTTACTTATTATTGAACAATAGTTCTAAGTTAATTTTATGAGATGTTTTGTTTGTACCTAATTTGAAAAACATCGTTTCCATTTCTATGCTGATAAAAATGGATATTCTTGTTTATTTTGCAAAGGTGTTTGCAACATTTACATGAATGAATGTTTGATTGGTACTGGTGAACTTGAAAACGATCTCTATAACTTAAAATTGAAAGATATTCCATTAAATGTCCATTCAAAGGGAGACACCATATGAGATATGGATGGGTAAGCCTCCCAAATATTCTTGTCTTAGAATATGGGGAGCCCTGCTTATGTGAAGCAGGTAGTGGGAGATAAATTGGATAGTCGATCCATTTTATATTTCTTTGTGGGATATCCAAGGAATTCAGTTGGATATCATTTTTATCATCCCCAAGAAACAAAGGTGTTTGTTTCTAGGAATGCAACCTTTTTGGAAAAGGAATTTCTATTGGATAGAAAAGGGGAGATGATAGAACTCGAAGAGGTTCGAGAGACACCCACAATTATAGAACCCACACCCGAAGAGCCAAGAGAGGAGATACAAGCTCCTAGAAGATCCGAGAGAGTCTCGAGACCACCTATGAGGTATGATCTGCTTCTTGAAGAGGGCCATGATGAGCCAAATCTTGGATGTGATCCAAGGACCTTCAAGGAAGCATTATCTGATGCCGATTCATCCAAAGTGGCTTGAAGCAATGGAATCTGAGATGAATTCCATGCATTCGAACCAAGTGTGGAATCTCGTGGATCCACCTGAGGGAATTGTTCCCATAGGGTGTAAATGGATTTAAAAGAGGAAACTTGGGGCGGATGGGAAGGTTGACCTTCAAGGCACGATTGGTGGCAAAATGATATACTCAAAGACAAGGAGTTGACTTTGAGGAAACCTTTTCACCAGTTGCAATGTTCAAGTCTATAAGGATATTGTTAGCCATAGCTGCATGGTATGACTATGAGATATGGCAGATGGATGTCAAGACAGCCTTTCTTAATGGGGATATTAAGGAAGAGATTTACATGTCTCAAACCTGGAGGGTTTACATCTATCGGAAGTGAGCATATGGTATGAAAACTTCAAAGATCTATTTATGGTCTAAAGCAGGCATCTAGGAGTTGGAACCTCAGATTCGATAGTTTGGTTTTGATAAGAATCCTGAGGAACCCTGTGTGTATAAGAAGGTCAGTGAGAGTGTTGTGACATTCCTGGTGTTTTATGTTGATGACATTCTAATCATTGGGAATGATGTAGGAATGTTGTAATCAACTAAAATATGGTTAGCAAGTGAGTTCTCGATATAGGACTTGGGTGAAGTATCTTTTGTATTGGGAATACAGATCTATAGAGATAGATCAAGAAGATTGCTTGGTCTCACCCAGTCCACATACATTGATACCATCGTGAAGCGGTTCTCGATGGATGAGTCCAAGAGACGACATCTACCAATGTGTCATGGCGTATCCCTATCCAAGTCTATGTCTCCCAAGACTGATGCAAAGATAGCGGCAATGACAAGCATTTCTCATGCATCTGCGATTGGTAGCATCATGTATGAGATGATATCTACACGTCCTGACGTGACTTTCGCACTAAGTGTAGTGAGTAGATATCAATCGAACCATGGTCTTCCAAACTGGAAAGCTGTGAAAGACATCCTCAAGTAATTGAGAAGGACCAATAAATTGTTCTTGGCCTATGGGGTGCAGAACTGAAATTGGAAGGCTATACCGACTCTAGCTTCCAAAGCGATATCGATGACTCGAAGTCAACCTCTGGGTTTGTATTCATGCTCAATGGTGCTGCTGTCTCTTGGAAGAGTTCCAAGCAAGACAATACTGCGGATTCCAGCACAGAGGCCGAATACATTGCTGCATCAGATGCAACAAGGGAGGCTGTTTGGATAAGGAATTTCGTCTAAGAGTTGGACGTCATTCCTAATGGAGTTGCTCCTGTCCCGGTGTTGTGTGACAACACGGGAGCTATAGCTCAAGCAAAGGAGCCCAGGTCTCATCAGAAATCCAAACATGTATTGAGAAAGTACCACATCCTCGGAGAGATTGTGGAAAGAGGAAGAAGTGTCTTTTGACATAGTCGGCTTCACAGATAATGTTGCTGATCCACTAGCTAAGCCTTTACTTGGACCATTATTCGAGATGCATCGCGAATCAATAGGTTTGAAGCATATGGGTAGTTGGCTCTAGTGCAAGTGGGAGATTGTTAGAGTAGGTGCCCATCGAACCAAGTGTTGGCCGAGTGTTCACAATGAAACTCTATGTATAAGCAGTCTTTATTTTAATAATATTTGAAATTATCGTTTTGGCAAATCTTTATCTGTATTCACATGCTAGTTGCATAGATAAAGCCCTTGAGTATAGAAATAGTAGAAAGAATATGAGATGCTCATATGATGAGTATCATGAAACTCATATTTGGAATACTGTATATTCTAAACAGTTCCTAGTCGATTCAGCCGCCGCTAAGAAGGATATAGGCCGCTAGAGTTCGAGACTAGTATCTGCGATGCGAGTACCATGTTTCATTGGTAGGGGACATTGTGATGTCCGAGCATGCAGATAGGTGCTCTTAGTAGAGTGCACTGAACAACCCTCCATAAAGGACTTTCCAAGTGGTTCTCACTTATCGAGTGGAAACGTCCTAGTTTATGGTTGTACACCATTAGTCCTTATGACCCGGGACAACATTGAGACTCTATGTGCTAGAATTACACTTTGACTTGTTTACCGACTCTCATGGGGTCATCAGATGGCAAGGTTGGGTGTTCTGTTGAAACATATAGGAGTCGATGCATTGTAGTCGGGGATTCACCGCTACCTTCGGGTATGGATATCCTATGTGTTATCATGTGTATGTAGGTTGAAATCTCTAATCAGAGTATGGTGGTAATTATGAAAGGGGTTTCATAGATTACACCATCGATGCAACTACGACATGACACATAGTATCGATTCATTGACAACTCTCGATATACCAATAGTTGTCGAATCGGTCGGGATATATGAGTTGAAAGGGACCGTACTGTACGCTAACCATAATTGAATGGTTCTTGCAGGCACTATCATTTGATACCTAGGGAATCATGTAAGCGATGCTGCTAGGCGTTTAACATGATTGGTTGGGTAATATCAGACTTGAGTTCTGACGTTCTTGTTATCAAGGAGTTGATAAGTAAGAATGGAGCAATTGGGGTATGCTCATATAAGGACATGTCTAGTCCGAATCACATGGAGATGTGAACCCACGACTAGTTGTATCAATGAACCATTGAGGGCCACACAAGTACTAGCTTTCTAGATCCCGTTGAGAAGAGAAATAGTTCAATGTGTTGAACGGCTTATAAAGGAGTTTATAAGCGTAAGGAAAATTAGAAGTATGACTTCTATAAAGGAGAAATTAGTTCAATGTGTTGAACGGCTTATAAATGAGATTATAAGCGTAAAGAAAAATAGAAGTATGACTTCTATGAGAGAAATGTAACTTTTAATTTATGGAAGTGTTCCTAAATTAAAAGTTGGCCAAGTGAATAATATATTTGAAAATTGTGATTTTCATAAACATTATTATGGACTAAATTAAATTAATTCAAGTGTTGAATTAATTAAACACTTGTGGACCTAGTAGAGTCTAAATAATTAAATTAATTCAAGTCTTGAATTAATTAAATCATATTGAGTCTTGTAGAGCTCAATTTAAATAAATTATTTAACTAGTGGACTTGAGTAAATTCAAGTAATATTTAATTAATCTCAAAAATATTTGAGATAATTAAATTAAGTCCATGGGTTTTTAATTTGTTAAAAACCATATAATATATGCATGTATGGGAGGTGAAGGGTTGGAGACTACTTTTTGGGTTACCAAGTCTTGGCATGCAAAAGTTGGTCTCTACTTTTTCACAAACCAAGACAACTCATTCACTCTTCCTTCCCACAAGCATGGCCGAAATTTCATCTAATTCTCTCCTCATTTTTCTCCATTTTTCTTCTTCAAGTGTTGAGGAAAGAAAATAATTCTCATTGAAAAATCCTCTTAGTTTTCTAGTGCAAATTAAGAGGGGATCTACCTAGTTGGTGGTGAGTTTAATAGTTGAGCAAGGAGTGCTCAAAGGAAGCTTGAAGATAGTTTCTACCATTGAAGAGCTAAGGTGTTTACAACTTAGTTGGAGCCATACATCAATCTCTTAAGATTGATAGGTACATTTCTTAACACACTATGAATGTCATTTTGTGTTTATTGTATTTGCTACAGAAAATAATGAGGTGTCCGAAAATTTTCTTGTCAAAATTCGATTTTTAAACTTCCGTTGCGCTTCCGGTCACTGTAACCGATCCCCTTTCAGTTCCTGTGTTACGTGGGTTGATAAGAACTCACACACTAGATATCATTTTCCTTTTTTAAACTCTTGTTCATGCCCAAATGTTAGAGGATATACGTATAAAGATTGGTTATGAGGGATGTTTTGCTGTAAATTGAGATGGGAGAAGTGAGGGAATTGGTGTCTTCTGGCGAAGTTCTTCTATATGTTCACTGATGTCATTCTCGAATAATCTTCTTGGAATCTTCTTAGGACTATTGTTACCACATCCACATTGTGGTGGTGTATAATTGGTGACTTCAATGATCTGTTACATATCGAGGACAAGCAAGGAATGGTCGAGCATCCAGAATGGTTGTTCAAAAGTTTCCGAGAAGCTGTGAATGATTGTGCACTCCATGAAATCTCGATGCAAGGATACAAATTTACCTGGTCTCGTAGTAAATGTAAGCCAAACGTAGTTGAGGAAAATCTTGATCGAGCTTTTGGAAATTCTGAGTTGATGATTCTTTTCTTAGATGCCCAATTTAGTAATCTGGTTGTTACTATCTCCGACCACTCACCATTGTTACTGAAGACTATTCAACCTGAAGTTTTTATCCAAAAGTGCAAGTTTCGTTTTGACAACAAATGGTTAAGAGAACCTGATTTTCAGAATTAGTACAGCACAGTGGGATGTTGGGTCAAGTCAAGATCTGCTTCACAGACTTGAGATGTGATCTGACTTATTATCCACTTGGAGAAAACAACGCTTTGCTGCATTCAAAAAAAGTATTAATCAGTACAAACAGAAGCTGGAACAACTCATAAATTATTCGGATCCCGAATCGGTGGAAGAATATGATACAATAAGAAAAAATATGATTGACCTCATAGTGCAAGAAGAAGATCATTGGCGCCAACGAGCAAAGTCATTTTGGTTGAAGGAGGGGGATTTAAATACAAAATTCTTTCACTCAAATGCAAATGCTAGAAGGAATAAGATTACAATCGAAAGGCTACAGGATGGAAACGGAATTTGGCATGATAATAAAATAGATCTATCTCACATTGTTATACAGTATTTTGCTGATCTTTACTCGGAAAGTAATGGAAATTATGATCCAGTGATAGATGTGATAAATAATAGCATCTCAGCTGATGATAATGACATGCTTCTGGATCCCTAGACTCTTGAAGAATTAAAGAAGCAGTGTTCCAAATGAACCTTGACAAATCCCCGAGACCGGACGGCTTCACCCCAATGTTTTATCAAAAATGTTGGCATCTTGTGGGTTCTGATGTTTATAACAATTGCAAGAAATGGATGATTTGCTTAGTAGTGAGAATTAACACCTGATGTTTTTATCCAAAAAGCGCAAGTTTCGAGATGGGAGAAGTGGGGGATATACGTATAAAGATTGGTTATGAGGGATGTTTTGCTGTAAATCGAGATGGGAGAAGTGGGGGAATTGGTGTCTTCTGGCGACGTTCTTCTACATGTTCACTGATCTCATTCTCGAATAATCAAGTGGACATTGAAATAGTGGATAATGCTATAGGTGGATGGCGCTTGAGTGGTTTTATGGTTTTCCAGAATGACACCGACGAAGAGATTCTTGTAATGTTCTTAGGACTATTGCTACCTCATCCACTTTGCCGTGGTGTATAATTGGTGACTTCAATAACCTGTTACATATAGAGGAAAAGCAAGGAATGGTCGAGCATCCATAATGGTTGTTCAAAGGTTTCCGACAAGCTGTGAATGAATGTACACTCAAGGAAATCTCGATGAAAGGATACAAATTTACCTGGTCTCGTAGTAAAGGAAAGCCAAACATAGTTGAGGAACTTGATCGAGCTTTGGGAAATTCTGAGTTGATGATTCTTTTCCCAGATGCCCAATTGATTAATCTGGTTGCTGCTATCTCCGATCACTCACCATTGTTATGGAACACTATTCAACCTGAAGTTTTTATCCAAAAGGGCAAGTTTCGTTTTGAGAACAAATGGTTAAGAGAAGCTGATTTTCAAGAATTAGTACAGCACAGTTGGGATGTTGGGTCAAGTCAAGATCTGCTTCCCAGACTTGAGATGTGCGCTGACTTATTATCCACTTGGGGAAAAAAAAGCTTTGCTGCATTCAAAAAAAGTATTAATCAGTACAAACTGAAGTTGGAACAACTCAGAAATTATTCGGATCCCAAATCGGTGAAAGAATATGATACAATAAGAAAAAATATGATTGACCTCCTAGTGCAAGAAGAAGATCATTGGCGCCAATGAGCAAAGTCATTTTGGTTGAAGGAGGAGATTTAAATACAAAATTCTTTCACTCAAATGCAAATGCTAGAAGGAAGAAGATTACAATCGAAAGGCTACAAGATGGAAATAGAATTTGGCATGATAATAAAATAGATCTATCTCACATTGTTATACAGTATTTTGCTGATCTTTACTCGGAAAGTAATGGAAATTATTATCCAGTGATAGATGTGATACAAAATAGCATCTCAGCTGATGATAATGACATGCTTCTGGATCCCTACACTCTTGAAGAATTCAAAGAAGCTGTGTTCCAAATGCACCCTGACAAATCCCCGTGACCGGACTGCTTCAACCCAGCGTTTTATCAAAAATTTTGGCATTTTGTGGGTTCTGATGTTTATAACAATTGCAAGAAATGGATGATTTGCTTAGTAGTGAGAATTAACACCTAAAGTTTTTATCCAAAAAGTGCAAGTTTCGAGATGGGAGACGTGGGGGATATACGTATAAAGATTGGTTATGAGGGATGTTTTGCTGTAAATCAAGATGGGAGAAGTGGGGGAATTGGTGTCTTCTGGCGACGTTCTTCTACATCTTCACTGATCTCATTCTCGAATAATCATGTATACATTGAAATACTGGATAATGCCATAGGTGGATGGCGCTTGAGTGGTTTTATGGTTTTCCAGAAAGACACCGATGAAGAGATTCTTGGAATCTTCTTAGGACTATTGCTACCACATCCACTTTGCCGTGGTGTATAATTGGTGACTTCAATAACATGTTACATATCGAGGAAAAGCAAGGAATGGTCGAGCATCCAGAATGGTTGTTCAAAGGTTTCCGACAAGCTGTGAATGAATGTACACTCAAGGAAATCTCGATGCAAGGATAGAAATTTACCTGGTCTCGTAGTAAAGGTAAGCCAAACGTAGTTGAGGAAAATCTTGATCGAGCTTTTGGAAATTCTGAGTTGATGATTGTTTTCCCAGATGCCCAATTGAGTAATCTGGTTGCTGCTATCTCCGACCACTCACCATTGTTACTGAAGACTATTCAACCTGAAGTTTTTATCCAAAAGCACAAGTTTCATTTTGAGAACAAATGGTTAAGAGAACCTGATTTTCAAGAATTAGTACAGCACAGTGGGATGTTGGGTCAAGTCAAGATCTACTTCCCAGACTTGAGATGTGCGCTGACTTATTATCCATTTGGGGAAAACAAAGCTTTGCTGCATTCAAAAAAAGTATTAATCAGTACAAACAGAAGCTGGAACAACTCAGAAATTATTTGGATCCCGAATCGGTGGAAGAATATGATACAATAAGAAAAAATATGATTGACCTCCTAGTGCAAGAAGAAGATCATTGGCGCCAACGAGCAAAGTCATTTTGGTTGAAGGAGGGGGATTTAAATACAAAATTCTTTCACTCAAATGCAAAATTGGTGGCCGGCCATGAAGCGAGATATCCTGCGTTTTGTGACTGGGTGTTTGACATGCCAACAAGTAAAAGCAGAGCTTCAAAGGCCAGCGGGAAGCTTAAGCCACTTCTTATTCCCGAGTGGAAATGAGAAAATATTACTATGGACTTTGTTGTGGGATTATCAAGGACTATCAAGGGATTTAATGCTATATGGGTGATAGTCGATCGTCTTACGAAATCAGCGTATTTTCTACCTATTAAGATGAAACTCACCATAATTCAGTATGCAGAGTTATATATTAGAGAGATAGTTTGCCTACATGGGATTCTTGTGTCTATTGTTTCTGACAGAGATCCGAGATTTACGTCATCTTTCTGGAAGAGTCTGCATACAGCAATGGGGACCAAGTTATTATTCAGTACAACATTCCATCCTCAAACCGATGGTCAGTCCGAAAGAGTTATTCAAATTTTAGAAGATCTACTGCGAGCTTGTGTGATCGATTTCCAAGGTAGTTGGGAACCGAAATTACCTCTAGTGGAGTTCACCTACAATAATAGCTATCAATCATCAATTGATATGACTCTTTTTGAGGCACTTTATGGAAGAAAATGTAGATCTCCTATTATTGAGACGAGGTTGGTGAAAGAAGAGAGATTGGTATGGACGTGATAGAAGAGACTGCGGATCTAGTAGTCAAAATTGTAGAGAGAATGAAGACTGCACAAGGTCGACAGAAGAGTTATGCCGATAAGAAACGAAAGGATTTAGAGTGTGCGGTGGGAGACCACGTGTTTGTGAAAATAGCACCTATGAAAGGTGTTATGCGATTTGGCAAGAAAGGCAAGCTTAGTCCGAAATTTATAGGTCCGTTTAATATTTTAGAGAGGATTGGAACACTAACCTATAGAGTGGCACTGCCACCGATGCTTTCTGGAGTTCACAATGTGTTTCATATTTCGATGCTGTGAATGTACATGTCGAAGCCATCACATGTACTAAATCAAGAACCTCTACAATTGACTGCAAATATGACTTATGAAAAAGACATGTCCAAATTTTGGGAAGGCAAGAAAGAAGACTCCGAAACAAATTCATTGCAATGGTCAAGGTCAAGTGGCTGAATCACTCGGAAGAAGAAGATACTTGGAAAACTGAGAGGGACTTGAGGAGTCGCTACCCAGAGCTATTTGGTAAGTTCTAATTTCGAGGACAAAATTATATTTAATTTGGGGAGGAATTGTAAGGTCCAAAATTAACACGACGTAATCCAACTGCATGCAAATCTAAGGAATATGTAATATGGTTAATTAATTTATTTTATTTTCCAAATTGGTTATGTGATATGTTTATATGATGTTTTAGTAGTTTTTCTACTCATATGCATTAAAATGTATTTTTAAGCGATATTCGAGTTGCGATCAAGGAACGGAGACCGATGGCTGAAAAATGAAAAATATTTTTATTAAATAATTGTTTTTAATTATTAAAAATATTGTTGATGTTTTTTCTTATTTTTGAAAGTAAAAGGTTTTCGAGGTAATTTTATACGCCGGAACGTAAATTTTATCGATGTTGGATCTTCAACAAAAATAGGAACATGTTGGCAACCCGGCTAATAATTTCACAAAATTTATTAAACCAAAGATTTTAATTAAGCATTAATGTGCCTAATTAACTCCCCTAATGAGCCTAAGCTTTGTTATTGTTTTTAATTAATATTTAAAGTGCAAAAATCCTACCCCATTTCATACGCCCCACACCCCTGAAACACTCCAAATTTCCCTTCAAGCTTACACGGCACACACACAAGGAATTGAAGGGAAACTATCGAAATCTTCATAGTTTTTCAAGCCAAGGTTCTCCTCATCGTCGTTCTTCAATCGTCAACTTTTAATCGTGCGTTACAAACGCAAAGGCACGCCATATTATTCCCTTTAATCATCTATCACACCATAGTATTTGTATTATCATGGATTGCATGGCAAAACAAGCCACACTTCTTATATTTTTGTAACTATTCATGAACATGTGTTAAACTCTTGTGTTTTGATCCATTTTTTTAATATGTGTTGAAGGGCCTGCCATGAACTAGGATGTTAAGGGGCATGTTTTACACAAGTTTAAGGGTCCTAGATCTTGCACAAAACGTTGCACATGAACATGAACACAAGATGGAACCACTTTTCTGTCATATTGATCAAAGGGCTCGGGTTTTGAGGGTATGGTGTCTAGGCTTGGTCTCAGTTGGGACCATGGCTGGCTAGGTTCCGTGAGGGGTCAGGGAAGGTCACCAAGCCACGATAGGACTCGAGTCGAGGGCTGGGGACTCCTACTCGAGAAGCAAAGATGCAGCGTGCTGGTGCAGCAGCCGCATAAGGGAGATTAAGCTCGGTCAGGGGGCTCTGGGATGGGCTAGATCAAGTGGTTAGGGTCCTAGGAGGGTGCTTGAGGGTAAGGGTCAAGGCTCGGTTGGCTATGTCCTAGACGCGCACGTAAAGTCCTAGCTCAATGGGAGTTCTCGGCCATGGCTGTGTTCTGGTTTTGTGGTTCGGTTTTGGGGCTAGGGTCAAGTCCTAAGGGTTCAGTAGGGTCCATAGGTTGCTCATGATGGTTCGAGCATGGCACGATAAAAATTTAATTTATGTTAGAGTCAATGAAATTAAGAAAATGTCAAATTCTAGGATTTTACGTCTGTTTTACACCTAGAAATTAGTAAACGTCATGACAGTCTTCTGAATGCTGTTTTATATGTTAAAATGATTATTTTAAATGTTTATGGATTTTTATGATTTAATATGGACAATTAAAAGATATGTTGCATGCTTTGTTTAAAAAGAAAAATGATATTTTTATGCAAGATTTTTTAAAAGTTATGATAATATAAAACATTGGAGGATGGGAAGTAATTGTAACTATTATGATGATATGATTAGGGATATCGTGAGAGAAAAAGCTCCAATGGGAGCCTATTTACGGGAGAAGACCCCACAGAGAGCTCATTCGTGGGAGAAGGCTCTAGAGGGAGCCCGACGATCTTATTTCCATATGATAATGATAGGCCAAGGCTCAGTTGACGGGTGAGAGTGTCGCTGATGTCTCTGCCGCCCACTACCGTGGTTACATGATAGATGGATCCATCGACCTTGTGCTATGAAAATCACAATTAACGATCCAAATTCAATAAAAGGAAAACATATATGCTTATGATTAAAAACAAGGGAAATGTTTATGATAAAATGATGAATGATATGGATTGATGAAAAGGAAAAATGTTATGTTTATGCATGATCATTGAAACATTATTTCGAGTAAAAGTATTTTCACTGTTGCATGTGACATGTATACGTATAACTTGTTATCAAGATTATGGTGTGTTGAGTCTTTAGACTCACTAGGTGATGGATGTATGTGATTATGTTAATAATGATAATGGTGGTCTTGATGGTTGACTTTGCTAGACTGAAGGTGCACATTACCCGAGGACCAGCGCTTCTAGTTTTCCGCATTTACGTTTATGATTAATGACTTTTAAGATTATGTTAAAAATATTTTACGACTTTTAATTATGCTTTGAGTGGTTTTGGATAGGTTTATAGTATGAGCTATACTTTTCAAATTAATGCTTTTATATTTGGTAAAAAGTGGATGGTTTTATGTTTTAGGATATTTCCTTTGGTTTTCAAATATTAGTTTGTTGTTTTATTATTAAAATGATGTCAAAAATATTTAATAAATATTGGGTATATTCGGCCGATTTGAATAAGTGAGTGTTTAAAAAAAATAAAGAAATAAACTAATACTTTTAAAGAAAACGAGTAGTGGACGTTTCAGTAGCATCTCCAGGACTACTAGCTCGACTCAAGTGCAAATGACCATTTTGCCCCTGGAAACCCTAATTGACCATTTTACCCTTAGACATCAAAATTTCTACTCGAAGCCAACCAAACTTATTAAAACACCTCAAAACATATTTATAATCATTTTCGAGAAGTAAACTCGAGCTCATGCATTAATTTCTATAATACATTTTAAAACTTGGACTAGGGTCCCAGTTTTAATCCGCATCAACCCGAAACTCAACCAAATATTTCCAAACTTAAACTGTGAAATAACAAATCCTAACTAAGCCTCGAACACCCAATTTCAGACCACACGAAGCCCTCAAAAACCCTTTGCAAGCCGCTAGAATTTTCTGCATGTAAGAACATTCGAACCTTAGTGCACATAGCCCCCAAATCTCGACCCTAGGACCAAAACCAACGTGACCAGCCCTTAGCCAATTATCCTAAGACCATGAACAAGCCATGAACTCTCTCGTGGACCAACCAAACCCACGCCTACAGCCTCTACATGTCGGATCGCTCGGCTCGTCCAAGAATCAACCTAACTCGCAACATAACCTTCGCATCGACTCCAACTTTGCGTCCAGCAGCTCATGGACCCTTCCCAGCCTTGACACGACCCACGAGGGACTGAACCAAGGCTTGGACAGAGCCCATGCACGCTGCTCTCATCCCTTTCACCCAATCTATCCATATCGAGCCCTAGCACTAGACAAAACCCATCGGCCCTTGCATGAATCGATCCCAAAGCCTATCTTCACTCCTAGACGCATTCTAACATGATGTAACATAGCCCATACACCGAGGTCTAGCAGCCCCTTACACGCACACAAGGAAACGTGAGCTTCATGTCAAATAATATGCATATTTTTTTTTTTGTAAATATCATGTAAATCCAATGCAAAATGATAGATCTATGTATTACCATACAAAAATCATTCAAAACACATATCATGATATAATTGATGAGAAAAAGAAGGTATAGGGCGTGCCTTTTCGTATTTACGCTCGAAAACCTTGACAGCAATCGCGTAGAACAGGTACCGGAGGGACGGGGAAGAGTTCCTATGAAGGTTTCTTACAAATTCGACCTCAAATGCTGTTGTTTTACGTGAAGAGGCTGCTGGAATTTTGAGAGGGAAGGCCGTGTGGTGCGGTGATGAGATTAGGGTTTTGGAAGGGTAGGGTTTGATATAATAAAAGTGTATATAGGCCCTTAATTAAAATTAACAAGAATGTATAGGAGTTAGGCCCAAAATATATTAAAATAGGCTAATTAAGCCCACTAACACACTCGTAAAATATTTTGTTTATGTACGTTTTTGTTGAAAACGTTATCGAACCCTCAAAAAGTTCTCTGTTTTGCAAAAAATTGAATATCGGTTTAAAATACGGGTCGAGTCGTAAAAAAACCTTAAAAACCCATTTACAAAAATCCATTATATTTACATCGTAAATTAAATATTTATTCAATAAAACATTTTTCCTTAAATGTCCCCAATCTCTGTTTCTCGTTCGAGGTGAAATACTGCTAAAAGCCTTATATCATGCAATCTTAATGAACGAAGAATTAAAAACACATATTCATGTTAAAATCATGCCTTTATTGCATGAAAAATAATTAAACACTCATTTTAACAAAACTCTATATTTGCATGCAGTCAGGTTACATCGTTCGAATTTCTAGACATTACAACGAGTCTCATATAAGTTTCTGTTTTTTTTATCTCAAATGATGATGATGATATTAATAATAATATTAAGTAAGATATTCTCATATCTAATTGTTTTTGTCCATAAAACATACAATATTTTTTTCTCCCATCAATGCACATCCCCGAAACTCTTATTTTTATAGGGGAAAAATTTAAAACTCAAACATATATAATATTGAATTTTTTTTAAAATAAAAAAAATATGTCTATATAATTACACTGTTGTAACATTTCATGTTCGCAATATTGATTTTGATGTTAACAAAATTTGTTATTTTGTTACTAATGATTTACCTAAGTGCGCATGAGACTGAAACTGATCGGGCTTTGAACCGATCAGTTACTAAGGCCAAAAGCTATCAAATACATAAACTGAAAAACCAACTGACTGCGTGAAACTTGAATCAGTTCAACTGATATTTCATAAACAAGTTCAACTGATTGTCCAGCTGATAGGTGGTTCAGCATAAGACCTTCAGAAGCCCGACCAGCTAATGAAGAGTTCAACTGATGAAGAGCCCATCTGACCAATTCAATTGAAAGAGTGAAATCAATTCAACTGACGAGTCAACTGATTTCACCAGATCAACTGAAAACCAGTTCAACTGACCAGTTAGAGCATCAGTTTGGAATCAATCAGTTTACAGAACACGACAAACTTATCAAGGTGAAATTCAGCTGCTCGCATTAAGGTAAACCAACTGTACTATCTATAGTACAATAATGGACGTTGCAGCAAAGCTCAAAGACAAATGTTCTGGAATGACTGTCAGAAAAGTCGAGACACAAATTTCAAGGAACACATTCAAACTGCAACGATCACATGCGATGAGTCTTGATTTACGGTCGCATTGCTGCTATAAATACAGAACAAGGCCATCCACAACAATAAGTTTGTGGAAAAACAAGAGATAAAAGAAAGGGCACGCTTATTGCATATCAGCTTACAAAGAATCAATCAGCCAAGTCGAGGGAACACTTCAAGTTATATCAGCTTAGTGTAGAAGCTTATTTTCCTCAATGTGTGAGAACACCTTCCGAGTTGTTTTCAGATATTGGTTCACACACACACACACACACACACCTCCACTCAAATATAGTCTTTCACAAAGACGTAAAACTTGTGTATGTAGTCTTTGACACACAGACGTTAAACAAGTGTTGGCTGGAAGTTGATGCCTTCAGTATAGACTAGGAGTTCAGTTAGGAAGTGGGTAAGTCCTAAACTAGGTGGATTTGTACAAGGTGTTGTATAAATCAAAGTATCTCAGTGAATCCTACCCGAGGTGGTAGAAAGGGTGATGTAGGAGCAGTTGAAGTCTCCGAATATCCATAAACATATATTGTGTATTAACTGTTTAACTGTATTTTAAACTGATTTGATCAGTTCAGCTGATATCAATTCAGTTAAGTCCATAGCTGAACTGATAAAAACCAGAATTGATTTTCCGTATTTCAGTCGATCAGTTACACAGTCATTAGATTTCAAAATCTATCAATTTTTATTAACGAATGATTATTTCGAGTGTTTTCCGCTTGATTTGAAACCAAACTCGATCTAATTCATCGGTGTATACATTCTTAGAACACGAGATTTTGCTGCTCATTGAGAATATTGTGTTTGAAGCAACCTCAAAGATGATTGAACAGATCCATCATACACATTATATTAATTGTAAGATTAAATAAATTAATACACGAATTGCGTGTCACTACAAGAAAATTGATCTATAGTGACGGGAAATGTCGTCATTAAATGTCCAAAACCGGTCATAAATTAATTTTAATGACGGGAAAATTCCCGTCATATACCTTCATTACTGCCCTCCTAGGTAAAAATAATTAATGACGGTAACGAGATCCCGTCATTATTGGTATAACATATTTAGTGATGAGATTATACCATCATTAAAATGAATATAAGTGACGAAATATTTCGTCATTATACTACCATTTGCCTCTCACTAAATAATATTTTAATGACAACACATCTCCTCATTATATCATTATTTACCTCTTACTATAAGTTATTTTATTGATGAAATTTACTATAATTATTAGTCATGAGCCCCTCACTAAAAATCTATTTAACTATGAAATTACCTCTCATTAAATCATTTATTACCCTCATTAAAAAAAAATTTAATTGTGATGAAATTTATAATAATTATTTGATATGAATTTGTTATTATATTAAAGATGGCATTATTAATAAAATATAAAATATGGAACAAGTAATTTTTTTGAACAAAATATTTTATATAAACAACGACATCCATGTCCATTCATATATTCAAAATTTACAGAATTTCGATTTGTTCCAAAACATGAGTTCCATTTTGATGGATACTTGAATTATTTCCTAATATCTACTCCTTGGAGTACAAAAATATTTGAGGACCATAAATGGTGATCACTTAGTAGTTGCTTCAAAATATCATAGACAAATTTCCTAATCAATGCTTGAATTCTTCTAATCTTCTTTGAAGCACGAATCAGATTAAGGCAGCGTGTCATCTGTAAAACATAAATAGAAAAAATCAATTAAAATAAAGATGTAATTCAAACAAAAAGTAAGAGTAAAAACTTTGTTGATGTCGAAAGAGCAGCTACATGGGCACTAGAATACTTCATACCTCATTAGCTCCACCATGAAGGGGACCATACAAGGCTCCAACTGCTCCAGAAAGGGCTGTATACACATCAACACCACTGACCAAGCAAGATAACGTTAGTTAAAAGTTGAAAGAATGATTTTCTCCATCTCAGGCAAGCAAGAAGATAGAAACCTTGAAGCTAGGTGCCTAGCAGCAGCAGTGGAGCAATTCATTTCATGTTCTGCATGCAATACAAAAATAATATCGAGGGCCCGAGCAAGTCGAGGATTTGGTTTATAAGTTCTGTTGCCCCTGTTCGTTGCATAATGAAAACCTCCAGTTATAAAGCATCTTAATCTTGAAAAATAAACATTTGCCAATGTATTTTTGTATTGAAGTGGATATTCTCTTGGTTTGAAAAAGAAAGTGAAAACAGAAAGTAAATCAAATATCATGAATCCAATATATATCATGAATCCAATATATTGAAACGGTTTGGAAAGAAGGTAGAAAATAGGTCGTACAATGAATCAAGCAAATATAAGAAGTTCTCTGAGTATGAAAGGTTGCCAGATGGTAGAACCGGTGGCCTACCAGCCATCCTCAAATAAGCGGCAGTAGCTATAGTTGGCGCCTGCATTATTAGAATGTTTGTTAGTGCTGTCACCACAAGAGGTCATGATAAATATGACAAAGAATGCAGAAACAATTGTCTCTCTCACAAGAATGTCAATATCTAGTCATGAACTCGGTAACAGAGTTGTTGTTAGAACTGAAAAGTAAAGAACAAAGACATCACCTTCCCCAGTATGCGTACTATTTGTTTGGCTCACACTTGTTTAGACTTGTATAAGTCTTGCCCCTAAACAAAATACAAAACAAATCATCCAACTTGCAGATTATTGATATAAGTTGAAAAACATCAAGGAAATAAGATGTCTAGCAATAGGATGATGGTCTACCAGACTCCAAGAGACAAAAAGATGGCCACTTTTCTGAAGGATGCAAGCAGCTTAAGAACTTTAAGAAAAGGAAATGTTATTCAATCTTGATTCTAGCGACATTTCTAAAAGCCCAGAACGTCACAAAAACATTCTATGTAACCAAAAGTTAGTATCTTCAACGTGTCCATGCCATGGTATGGAAGCGGGGTCCTGGAATTCATGCTAAAAAAACCCACACTTTGAAGTGAGATTGGTCTCTTAGCTTCAACTTCCAAAACAAGGACAATTGTGAAAAACAGATAAATTAAAGGAGAAGTAGGGCAGTAAGAAACTAGGATTCTCAAGCTAATGGCTTACTCTTAAAGCTGGATTAGCATCTGGATGAAAGACAGAAAGAACACTCATTGCACTGACAAGGACACCCATTGGGTGTGCATCATGGGGCATCGACTGTATAATATCCTGCAAAACATCGTGAAATACATTGAGCAAACATACCATCTCTTTCTAACAGGAATTAGATTGAGTAACAGAGGCAAAAAATATGGGTGGTTAAAAGAAAAGAGTGATTTATAAGTGATTCTCCGCCATAGATGAGCATGATAGAAAGAATTTCAATAAATAATTTGTTCTTATTGAACATCTGTGGAGGGGAAAGACAAGCGTACCAATATCCCTTGAGTAACAGCTGAATGCTGTGAAACGGTAAATTCCCAATCTGCCAACTGGCTTTCAGATGGTAAATTACCATACACTGCCATAGAAAGGGAAATAAATTTATTATAAAAAATAATGAGCAAATGTTCAAAAGGTAATTAGTTCAGAAACGAGAGAGAACCGAAAAAATAAAGTAAATTTCAGATTCAGAATGAGCGCAAACCTCTCTCGGAGAAACGTGATGGCGGAGTGCAAATCGACTTTTCACTGGGAGAGGCAACCTTACACGTCTTACACAAACCCCACCGCTGGGATTCTTCTTCTCTCAGTCGCACCGATTATGAGAGAGAACCGAGATTGAGAGATAAGCGATTGTGAGAGGCGAGAAAAATCAGTATGTGAGAAAAAACGTCGAAGGGGGAGGGGAGGGGAGGGGAGAGGAGGGTTTACACAAATTAACTGTTGAAAGTGAGAAATATAATTGTATTTGGGGTAAAAGATATTTTTAATTTTTTTAATAATGAAAAATAAAAATACATTGTGTAGGCGTCTTCTGTAGGAGTAATGAAATAATTTTATACATTGCGCCTAAAATCTGTAGGCAATTATGAGGGGAATTTTTTTGTAATCAAATAATGACGGGATTAGTTATCTATAGCTACGAAAATGAGAATTCGTTACTAATAATTTAAATATTTAATAATGGTTTTTTTTACCCTCATAATAACTTCAAAAATTATGTTTTTAGTGACCCATTTTTCATACCCTCATTAAATTTTTGTCATTATAAACCAATTTTCTTGTAGTGTGTCAAGAGTGGTATTTATTTATTACTCTCAAAAACAATGTCGTCATTTTTAGTAAATTTATTAGGCAGTAACATATACCGAATACACAGCCGTGAATTAAATAATCTTCTTGAAAGGCTTTATGAAATTGAAATTTCTAATAATCTTATTTATAATTAATTAATTACATGTCGGTGAAGGAGCTAGCATAAGGTAGTACACTCACAACAAATACAATGATCCAATTTTAATTCTCGGTGATCTCACATGTCCGAATTAATTTTAAACCGTTGATCTAACACGAACTCCACCAACCAAGAGTAACCATTTCAGGTACAAATAACCCCCCCTTGGGTAATGTTGTCTGTTTGGGTCAACAACTGAAGTTAGATCTACAACAGAGAAATCATATTTTTCTTACCTTTTATTATGATAATTAATAAGGATTATGATAAAATATGTTCAAAACCTTTTGAGAGCAAGAATGGCCGATGGAAAATTGGAGACTCTCCTTTTCTTCTCCAGTTTCGGTCCACCCTTTTTTTATCATTATTATTTTTAGCTTCGGTGGTCTCTTCCAATTAATAGACAAAGTAACGCATATATTATTAGTTTAGTTAACTAATTGTCAATTCTTTAATTAATCATATTAATTAAGTTAATGAATCTCAATAAAATCCTTGACTCACGAGAATGGCACACAACTAGTCATCTAATAATATTTTCTTTGTGTGCAAGTGTTAAATTATGGTATCATAAATATTTTCATATTACATAAATCAATATTATATTTAATAAAAATTAATAGGCTATATTTTAATTCATTAAAGCATAATTTAATTATTAAAGCTCATTTGGACTTTAATAAATTAGCATGATCGGCTTATATTCTTACAAGCCCATGATTCATGCTCCCATTATATTAATCTGATCATAATATCGATCGACGATCCAGTATCATCGATGTGACAATTTTAAATTGTTTGTTATTATGATCCACACTTTAATTTCGATATCACCAATATCTAAATAAAGCGGGTGCATTTCCTTTGACTATTTTAGCAGTCATACTCTCAAAATTTCTATAAGCTCTTATAAACTTTATTTATAAGCTTATCGATTGATCATATCAAACTTATTTCTTATAAATTCAACCTATTGAATTTATTATCTCAACGGGACAAGTAAACCAGTGCTTGTGTGACTCTCTATGGTTCAGGGATACAGCTAGCCGCGTGTTCACAACTCTTTGCGATTCAGTACAATTTCCTTTATTCAGGCTTACCATAATTTGCCGACATCCCATGCACTAACATATGATCATGAGAATGTCAGAAATCATTTGCTGATTAAAGTCATCGAATCATGGTAAGAGCGTCTAGTAGCATCGCCCCATGATTCCCTCGGTATCACCGATAGTGCCTGCAAGAACCGGTCGGTTATGATTAATGTAAAGTACGGTCCTTTCATCGAGGGTTGCTATTAATTCGATAGCTATGCGATACAATCATGCAATATTCATAGTGTCATCGCACGCACAACTAGGGAACTCTTTCCCTAATATACATCTCACACTCTGGCCAGAGATTTCATGCATTATTATTTCGTTAAATCATATAGGATATCAACACCCGTATATGAGCGGTAAATCCCCGACTACAATGCACTGGCTCCTACATATGTCACAATTGCACCCAACCACGCCACCTTGTGACCCTTGCAGAGTCGGTAAACGAGTCAAAGCACAATCCTGGTATGTAGAGCCTCGGTGTTATCTCGGGTCGTAAAGACTAATCATGTACAATCACAACCACGGACTTTTCTTCTCGATGAATGATAACCACTTGGAAAGTCCGATGGAGGGTTGTTCGGTACAATCATCGTATGATTACCTATCTGTATGATTGGACATCTCTATGTCTTTACCATGAAACATGGTACACAACATCACAGATGCTAGTTTCAATTTCAAGCGACCTTTATCTTTGTTTTAGGCAGCTGAATCGACTATGAACGAATTTAGAATATACAGTTTTACAAATGAGTTTTAATATTGAATTATGATTCATTTGTACTAATGTATAATCAAGGACTTAATCTATGCTGATTGCATGAGCATACAGATAAAATAAAATGAAACCATAAAAAGCTAAATTATATTAAAATAAAGATTGTTTGTTACACTTGAGTCAAAAAATTTATAGCAAACCGTTGACTTGCAGGACATCTACTCTAACAATCTTCCACTTGCCCTAGGGCCAACTACCCATAAACTTTAATATCATTACTTCACGATGCTTCTCAAACAATGGTCCTGGCAAGGGCTTTATAAGTGGATCAATAACGTTATCTGCAGAGGCAACTCTTTAGACTGATGTATCTCATCTTCCCACTATCTCCTGGATGATGTGGAATTTCTTCAGTATATGTTTGGATCGCTGATAAGACCTTGGTTCCTTTTCCGGTGCAACGACACCAGTGTTGTCGCAGTACACGTGGACGGGATCAACTCCATTAGGAATAACACCCAACTCTTGGACGAAATTCCTCATCCAAACTGCCTCTTTGGTTGTAGCAGATGAATCAACATATTCAGTTTCAGTGGTGGAATCCACAACGGTGTCTTGCTTGGAACTCTTCCAAGAAAAAACCACACCATTGAGCATAAATACAAAACCAGAGGTGAATTCAAATCATCTACATCACTTTGGAAGCTAGAATCAGTGTAGACTTCCAATTTTAATTCTCCACCGCCATAAAACATGAACAAGTTCTTAGTCCTATTTAGGTACTTAAGAATATCTTTCATGGCCTTCCAATGCATTGGACGGGGGTTTGCATGATATATACTTGTAACACTCAGAGCGTAAGCAACATCAGGGCGTGTTGATATCATACCATACATGATACTACCAATGGCTGACGCATATGGAATATGTGTCATCATCTCTATCTTTTCATCGATCTTGGGGCACATTGCTTTAGATAGAGTGAAACCATGACACATTGGTAAGTATTGTGACACCCTGACCCGTAACAATAAAAATACAATACAGCGGAAATAAAGTTTTCTTTTAAAATATGGAAGGAGTTTCAAAAATACATTTCATAAAAATGTTTACAAAATAGCAATACATGATCATTTAAATGACATAACAAAATACAAAATATCATTCTTATGATCATGTCAAAATCTTCCTTCCAACGGTGCATGCATATGACCCCTATCCACAGTCAACGTCCAGGGCCTCCACTCTGATCTGCATCACATGAAATAACTGGAATGAGAATAAATCTCAGCAAGTGGAACTCTAACATAGCAATGATACATAGTATACTCTGTAAAACATGACTTTGAAATCATAAATACCATCAACTCTGAAACATGAATACTGTAGCAATAACTGTAGCAATAACATAGCAATAGATAGCAATACGATGGTATTTCTCTTTTCTATGGTTGGATTGATATCAATAGTATCTCTGTCTGTGGTTGCAAATATCCCATCGATATAAATCGATAACTGTGAGGGGATAAAAGCCTATGGTCGATGATCATCTAATTGCATGCAATGCTCTGACTATGATTCAATCAATCCAATAAAAACATTTGAATTCTCAATAACATTTAAGGCCGTCGTTTCGCAATCTCTATCTTTTCTCTTGTATTCCCTTTTAACAATAGTGAGATATATAATACCTCCAATAGATAATCAATGAAATCAATACATAACAAGGGATCAATGGAAGGGAATAACACTTTGAAACTTTTAAAACACAATACATATAATATCATGTGAGCACAAAGGATGAAATTCCACTTACAAACCAATAGAACACCTCAAACTTAGCTCTTGGTACACCACCTACAACAATAATCCATAAACAACACCAAAATCAACTCTATATCCACAAATACAAGTCAAATAATCCATTAACCAACTCAAACATCAAGCCCAAGTCAACCCTTAACTCAAAACCTTAATAGAATCGCACCAAAAACTTACCTAAGCTTCCTTATACCACGGAGAACGACAATCTCAAGCCGGAATTCCAAATAACTCCAAGAATCAAAGGTAGGAAGCAATTGAAATGGATGAAAACCCTTGGAACTAGAGAGGAAATCTCGAAAAAGAAGATAAGATAAGGTAGAAATGAAGTCAACTCAATCAAAAAGGTACTAAATATCTCGCCCATACTTACACCGCTGGTGCGGTCACACAAGCACCACGGGTGCGCTAAGCTCACGGCAATCCAACAAAATTCCATGCACGAACACCGCGGGTGCGGTGCTACAATTACCGCGGGTGCGGTGCACACCGCGGGTGCGCTCCTTGCACTGCCGCGGGTGCGGTCATGCCACGGCCTTCCAAATCCAAAATGATGACTAGTACACCGCGGGGGCACTCCCCTAAGAGCGCGGGTGCACTCTTGCTTCGGCAATGAACAGTACTAAATCAACTAAAATCAATCCGAAATGCTGAAACGAACAATCAACAACATCTAATACCTCAAGATAACATTAACCAACAATACTATAGCCCAAAACACAACTCTAAACATCTAAATCATAACCCAAATAACAAGTAAAGCTTAAACCGTACCGTACACCGGGCTCGGCTATTACAAGTATCCTCTCTTGGACTCTTCCATAGAGAATCTTTTCAGAATGGTATTGATATAAGTCGCTGGGGTGAGCCCCAACATCCCCTTTGATCTATCTCTATAGATTTGTATTCCCAATACATAGGATGCTTCACCCATGTCTTTCATAGAAAATTTACTTGCTAACCATACTTTAGTTGATTGCACTAATCCTACATCATTCCCAATGAGTAGGATATCATCAACATAAAGTACTAGGAATGTCACTGCACTCCCACTAATTTTCTTATGCACACATGGTTCCTCAGGATTCTTGAAAAACCAAATTACTTGATGGTGTTGTCAAATCTGAGGTTCCAACTTTTGGACGCCTGCTTGAGACCATATACTAATATCTGAAGTTTGCATACCTTATGCTCACTTCCCACTGATGTGTATCCCTCATACTGAGACATATAAATATCTTTTTAAATGTCACCATTGAGGAATGCAGTCTTTACATCCATTTGTCATATCTCATAGTCATACCATGCTGCTATGACTAGTAGTATTCTAAGACTTAAACATAGCAACTGGTGAAAAAGTTTCGTCATAGTCAATTCATTGCCTTTGAGTATAAAATTTTGTAACCAGTCTTGATTTGAAGGTCAATACCTTCCCATCCGCCCCAAGATTGTTTTGTAAATCCATTTGCATCCTATGGGAACAATTCCCTCAGGTGGATCCACTAATGTCCCCACTTGGTTTGAATACATAGACTCCATTTTAGACTGTATGGCTTCAAGCCATTTGGATGAATCAATATCAAATATTTCTTCTTTAAAGTTCATTGGATCACATCCAACACAAGGCTCGTCATGGCCTTGTTCATGAAGAAGCGTATATTTAGCAGGTGGTCTAACAATCCTATCAGACCTTCTAGGTGCGTGCACTTCAACTAATGGTTGTTGAGGATTAATTTCAACTTCTACAGTTGAGGGAGTATCTTGAATTTTTTCAAGTTCTATCATCACACTTTTTCTATCTAATAGAAACTCCTTCTCAAGGAAGGTGACATTTCTTGAAACAAACACTTTTGCTTCATTGGATGATAGAAATAATATCTAACAGGATATCCAACAACGTAGCACCAAATGGATCGACTATCCAATTTGTCTCGCACTGTCTGCTTCACGTAAGTAGGACATCCCCTGTAGAACCCGAATCAGTCTACGTTTAAGCCATGCATAATTCTAGATTTTTAAATTTAATTGACTTCATTGCATAATTATTTTAAATGCATTTATTTGAAGTTAATTATTTTATTATTTCAGTTCAGTAGTTGATTTTTATCATTTCAGTTATTTCAGTGAGGCCGGACCGGAGTTGGAGTTTGAGATAGAATTTAAGATTCGATAAATATTTCCGGGAGTTAATTTAGCTAGCAAGTAAGTCCATTTAAGTTAAAAAGGGAGGTTTGAGGATTTAATTTAATTATTTGAGGTGATTAAGAAATGAACTCATTTAAGTTATTTAATTAAGGGGTTAGCTCACTAAATTAATTAAAGGATTAGTAAAGCTTTCAAAGATTATTAGTTGACTAGATAACCAACACTTCCCACTCATTTTATTAGTAGATATTCGGCCACCCCATAGTGCTAGGCAATGCATTTGCCAACTCATCAAACTTTGACCCATTCTTGATTAGTTTAAGATGTTAAGTTTTTTTTTAATTATTTTGTTCCACCTTAATTAATTAATGTTAGAGCACTATCCTAACCCTTGATTGGCATGATAAAATCGGCCACTATACTCTAGAATCACCCAAGGGATCATTTGATAGCAATTCAAATTCAAAATTCAAATGCATGAAGACTTGGTCTTGATATGATCCTTATATCTTGCACCATCCTCCTCACCCCTCATAACCACTCCATCACACTCCCTCCCCACCGAAATCAGACCCCTTTTCAGTAGAAAAAACGTGAGTAATAGCTAGGGAGAAAGGGAGAAAAAAATCGAGCAATCAAGGTAGAGAAGCTAGCCACTCCGTCTCCTCCGCGTCGCGTCGTCGTCGTTTCTTTTCGTTTCTATTTCAAACGAATCCAAGGCATGTATATACTTTTTCTAAACCTCAATCAAGTCATATTAGCAAGTATTTTTCAGTACATGATCAGATTTTATCATTTCAAAAGCCGAAAATTTCAGCAAAACAAGAAAGAAAATTCTGCACAGATTTTTTTATCGACTTCCATGCTTCACGATTGGTATGTTTTGTTTCGATTTCAGGGATGGATCATTACAGGGGCTCAATGCTGATTATGGACATGTACTAGGACATGTTAGGGCCATGTTAGAACGTTTGTTTCAGTCCCATGCTTGCTAGAAAAACCGAATTGACAGCAAGTCCCATAGGTGCTCAAAATGGTGTTCGAAATTTCAGTTTCCTGTCATGAGGGTTTGATCTGATCTTGGCTGGCCTAAGGGCTCTTAGCCATGGTTTGATCACTCCCCTAGCAAGTATAAGACGTGAATAAGTCTCCCTTTTGGTGGCTTGGTCCATGGCTCCTCGGTTTTTAATAAAAACATCACAACAGCCCCCTATACCCTTCGGCCCTTCGGTTAATTCAGCATATGCATTTCGGTTTTGGTTGCTTGGTATGGATCTTGGTTGGCCTATGGCCCTTAGCCATGGTTCATACCATGCCCCTAGATGTTTAGATCATGCCATGGTCAATCAAATGGCCACTGGAACGATGCAAGACATCGATCAAAGCTAAACACTACACACGCATGCACGTTGGTTCTCGGTTGGAGTTTCGGTTTTGTTTCTGGTATGGTTCGAATTGTGGCTGGCCAAAAGCCCTTAACCATGGTTCAAATCATTCCATGGGATGTTGGTAAGGGTCTCTGGTCGGTGCTTCACGCCCCAATGACAGATAGACTCGAAACCAACACAAGACAAGAGAGTGTGCAGCTGCTGGAAATTACAGCAGGTTGCGGTGTCGTTTAGAAGGCTCGTTTGAGTTCTTGGTTGGCTTTTAGCCCATGGCCTTGGACTGGACAGTGCCTCATTGAGTTAGGAAGGTCATGTTTTTGACCGTTCGTCATTCGGATCCGTTTTGAGGTCGTACGAGAATTTACGGTGTGATGTGCCAAATTGACTCTCGAAAGAGCGTTTCATGTTTTGGCCTCCATTCACCTAGATTTCGACCCTCATCATTTTTGGAGCATAAATTCATAATTTTAAGTGTATTTTAATCATGACGTCACGTTGGTTCAGTGTTGGTTCGGGTTGGTTCAAAGTCATGATTAAAATACGAGGTCGTTAGACGTAATTGTCGCATTTTCAGAATTTAATTGCATAAGTTTGCCCAAGAAAATCCATTGCATATTTTCATGGCATATTTAGGTTGCAGCGAGCCTGGGGGACGATCCAATCCAATCCAGTTGGTAAAATTACAGGATTTTTCAGTATGCCAGTTAAATTATATTACGTGCATGAAAACAGAAAATGATTATTTTGAGATTTATGCGATATGGCTTGTGGTTCATTCACTATGTGGGAGTGTTATTTTATACGGTCGCCAGTGACCGATCAGTTCAGTATGGTACCACCCGGTTGCCAGTGACCGGCCAGATCAGTTCAGTTTCAGCCTCCCCGGTAGCCAGTTACCGATCAGTTTCAGCTTAGTGCAGTGGCCACATGCGTAAAACATAATCTCAACAGAAAATTTTATCAGTTATTTCAGTACAGGGCTCCAAGGAGCAAATATTTTTACTGTGATTATCAGTTCAGTTATGCACGTATTATAATTGCTCAGTACAGATTATTTTCAGCATGCCTCATGACATGAAATTTTATCCCATGCATATTTTACTTCAAATTTTACTCGTTACCTGCGATATATGCATGCTGAGTCTTTAGGCTCACTAGACTTGATTGTTGTAGGTACTGATGAGGCCAGGGCCGAGGGCGGGGATCAGTGAGCCAGCTTGGGTCGGCAGTAGTGGCACCCGAGGACCTCAGTGCAGCAGTTGTTATTTTATTCCGCAAAAATTTTATCAGTCGTTGGATAAATTTTAAAATTGTTATTTTTGGCAACTTTATTTTCTTCCGCTGCGATATTTTGGAAACATTGAACTGATTCATCAGTGATTTTATGAATGAGGTCATTTAAGTTCTTTTAAAAAGAAAATTTTTAATTTTCCGCAAACTTTCAAGCAAGAAGTTTTTAGGGACTTTACATCCCCATATTCTCAAGTAAGAATATTTGGGAGTTTTTCCCATCCATATCTCATATGGTGTTTTATCAACTGCTTTTGTATGGACATTATTCAACAATATTCCCACAGTTTCAAGCACAAGCCCCAAAACAATGTAGTCAATTCAGTTAATCTCATCATAGATCGAACCATGTCCATCAAAGTTCGATTACGACGTTCAGAAACTCCATTCTATTTTGGTGTTGCTGGTGGAGTCCACTGTGAGAGAATCGCATTCTGTTTTAAATAATCCAAGAATTTAGTACTCAAGTATTCCCCACCTCAATCAGATCGAAGTATTTTAATACTTCTTCCTAATTGTTTTTCTACTTCTGATCTGAATGCTTTGAACTTTTCAAAAGCTTTAGATTCGTGTCTCATCAAATAAGCATACACATACCTCGAATAGTCATCAGTAAAGGTAATGAAGTAGGTTTGCCCATATTTTGTGCTAACACTTAGCTGTCCACAAACGTCTGTGTGGATCAAATCCTGTAGACCATGTGCACGTTCTACGTTTCCCTTAAAGTGAGCCTTGGTCATTTTTCCTTTTAGAGATGACTTACAAGTAGGTAGAGAATTTATGTCTGAAAAGTCAAAAATGACTTCTCCCACTAGTTTGTGCATCTTTCTTTGGGAGATGTGACCTAATCTAGCGTGGTATATTTGTGCGGGATTTGGATTATCCAACTTTATTTTGTTTGTTGTTTTCTTTTGCGCTTGGATATTGTTCAACGGAATATCTTTCAATTTTAAGTTATAGGGATTGTTAATTAATCTGTCGGTTGCTATCAAACATTCATTCTTGTAAATATTGCAAACACATTTAGCAAAAACACAGGAATAGTCATCTCTATCAAACATAGAAACAGAAATAATATTTTTAACCAATTCAGGAACATATAGAACGTCTCTCAAAAGTAACTTAAAATTATTGTTAAAAATCAAAGTAATGTCTCCAATAGCAGTTTCAACAACCTTTTTTCCATTCCCCAATCTTAGAAATGTTTCACCATCTCTAAGTCTCCTACTTCTTACCATCACCTGCAAATCAATGCATAGATGAGAACTACATCCGGTATCCAATACCCAAGAAGAGGAATTAAGACATTTACTTCTATGTATAACATACCATGGCCAGAACGCTTCTGGGCAAGATATTCTGTGCAGTTACGGTTTCAATGTCCAGTCTTGTTGCAGTGGAAACAAACATGTTTGGACTTGTCGGGCTTTGAGGGCCCCGAAGTGGGTTTCTTGTATGGCCTTTTTTTTGGCTTGTTCTTTTTAGTGGGGTAAAACGCTTCTTGCCTTTGTTTTGGGCTCCCCTTTTCGTGCCAGACGATGAGCCTACTAGAAGAACATGATTTTCTTTCTTAATTGTGGCCTCATAAGCAGTAAGCATGTTGACCAACTCTTCAAGGGTGGCCTCAAACTTATTCGTATTAAAATTAACTACAAATCCATCGAACAAGGGGTGCAGTGGCAACAGGATAATATCAGTCGAGATCTCACTAGGAATAACTACGTCAAGTCCGACCAACTTCTTAATGAGCCCAAAATAAACTACTTCTCTTTGTTGCGAAGTGAGCCAATCGGAACACTATACTCATGGACTGAATCCCCATCTCGCAAGCATGTAGTTATGAGTTCTTTAACATTATCATGTCTCTCTGAGCGAGTTTGTACACCATACAGTTCTTTCAAATGAAGGTGAATGTCAGCAGCATTCACCGCCTCCTCGAACCTCTTTTGAAGTTCATTCGACATAGAAGCCAACATGTAGCTCTTAGCTTGAAGATCATGGTCCCACCATTTCTCAAGCTTAGCCAACTCAGTCTCACTGATATCTGAAGGTGTTTCCCTCGGTGGCTTTTTATCAAGCACATGCACAATATTTTCCAAGTTCAGAACAATCTCTAAGTTTTGAAACCAGTCATTATAGTTAGGGCTAGTCAACTTGTTTTGATCGAGAATTATTGAAAGCGGGTTACGAGTCGTCGTCGTAAATATACTGAAAAGAAAAACATATAATGGTTACTGATTATTTTAAAATAATTTTAAGATATAAAATATGGAACACTCCGTGTTTCGCCTCACATTTAATAAAGACCCAATAATATGACGCTGTTTATTTTCGCGTGTCAAACCGACCCATTAATATTAAATTGCAGTGGATGGTCGCCATGAGTTCCTCCAATAATATAAGTTGAAGTCATGGGAGTTCCACGCAATTGACATCATATGTCTGTTGGAAGTCGCATCTTTTTGGCGTCCAGGCCTCCCCAATAATATGAGTCATACACTGTCTGTGGGTAGCGTTCAACATGGAACCACAGTTGATGGAAGGCAAGAATGAATTAAACTCTTTTAATTTTTACTTGTGTGGTTTGATATAAATTTTGAATCTTATTCAAAATGAGGGATTTTAATTTTAAAATTGTCTCATATTTTTATTTAAAATCGCGTGCCATTTTTGTATGTTTGCCGGAGTCATGCAACTATATTATTTAATAATATACATACATGTATACTACTATATATCGCATATATCATAATATGACATTCAAGAATAAATAAATAAGGATGATCGATCGCCAACACTAATAGATCCATGTGAGCTAGACATGGATCCAGATCCGAAACCTAGGTGAATGCAGAGATGCAAATGCAACTTATTGCAAGAGCTTCTAATATTTTACATGTATTCATCTTGTGCATCGGGCCCACCATCTTCTAGTCTTGATCTTTCACTGTTTCTAATAATTATATTTAAATAGTCATGACACATAAGGGATACATATCATGGGGTAGGAACAGGTAATAAACTGGGCTCACTTTAATAATATCAAATATTAACAAAATGAATAAAACAGTAAAAGATTCTAACATAGACCTAACACATTGCACAAGGCTCTCGATCATCCTCCATGCATTTAATATCATATATTAACATCAACTAATTAAAAAAATATAATTAATTGATTAAATCATGCATATAATAATATTATCACTAACCACCATAATTATTAAAAAATTAAATAAACATATCGGACAAGCGTGCCTGCCAAGTGCGCACAGCTATGCGTAGGACGCAAGCACATTGCGCACATTGCGCGCAGGCTGTGCGTAGATGGCGCGCACGCTGCGCGGACGCTCCGCACCGGTGCGCGACCTTGGGTGCAAGGTTAGCCCGGAACAATTCCGGGCAGATTTGAAAATAATTTATTTTCGAAAATCTGATAAAATAAAATTTTTATAGTGCATTAGTTTTTTGAAAAATTTTCTTGTGTGGTTAGAATTATTATTCAACATGATTTAAAACCATACGATATAGAAAACCTGACTCTGATACCACTATTAGGTCATCGTTTTTCTCGTGTCCAAAACGTAGCGGAATTTTTGAAATTTTATTTTGACGTTCAAAATATTCTTTGGACACTCGTATGGTTTATATTAAAAAAACATTAATTGGGAGTTAAAAAAATATATTTTTAGTGAGTTAATTCACTCGTCTCCAACTATTCCGGTATTTACGGATATAGCTTTTGTTGAATTTTCCCTACGAACTTTCTTCAAGAACTCCTAATCCGGTCCACAACTAAAATATGAATTCATCTTCTAACTTGTACCAGAAAGTATGAAAATTATTTTGTATTTGAGATCTAGAAAACAAAATAGGTTCAAAACCTTTTGAGAACAAGAACGGCCGATTGAAAATTGGAGACTTTCTCCTTTTCTTCTCAAGCTTGGGTCCACCCTTTTTTTTATTGTTATTTTTTCGGTGGTCTCTTCCAATTAATAGTCAAAGTAACATATATATTATTAATTTAATTAACTAATTGTCATTTCTGTAATTAATCATATTAATTACGTTAATGAATCTCAATAAAATCCTTGAATGGCTCACAACTAATCATCTAATATTATTTTCTTTGTGTGCAAGTTTTAAATTATGGTATCATGAATATTTTTCATATTACATAAATCAATATCATATTTAATAAAAATTTAATGAGCTATATTTTAATTCATTAAAACATAATTTAATTATTAAAACTCATTTGGACTTTAATAAATTAGCATTATGTACTTATATTCTTACAAGTCCATGATTCATGCTCTCATTACATTAATCTCATCATAATCCTGATCGACGATCCAATATCATCGATGTAACAATTTCAACTTGTTTGTTATTGTAATGCACACTTTAATTTTGAGATCACCAATGTCTAAATAAGACGGATGCATTCTCTTTGACTGTTTTAGCAATCATACTCTCAAAATTTCTATAAGCTTTTATAAACTTTATTTATAAGCTTATCGAGAGTTGCATATTAATTCGATAGCTATGTGATACAATCATTAAATATTCATAGTGTCATCGAATGAACAACTAGGGAACTCTTTCCCTAATGTATATCTCACACTCTGGCAAGATATTTCATGCACTATTACTACGTTAGATCATATAGGATATCAACACCTGTAGGTGAGCGGTGAATCCCCGACTACAATGTGCTGGCTCTTACATATGTCATAATTGCACCCAACCACGCCACCTTGTGACCCTTGCAGAGTCGGTAACCGAGTCAAAGCACAATCCTAGTATGTAGAGCCTCGATGTTGTCTCGGGTCGTAAAGACTAATCATGTACAATCACAACCACAGATTTTTCCTATCAATGAATGAAAACCACTTGAAAAGTCCGAGGGAATGTTGTTCGGTATAATCATCGTATGATTACCCGTCTGTATGATTGGACATCTCTATGTCCTTACCGTGAAACACAGTACACAACATCACAGATGCTAGTCTCAATTTCAAGCGACATTTATCCTTGTTTTAGGCGGCTCAATCAAATACAATTTTACAAATAAGTTTCAATATCGAATTACGATTCATTTGTATTAAAATATAATCAATGATTTTATCTATGCTGACTGCATATGTATACATATAAAGTAAAATGAAACCATAAAAAGTTAAATTATATTAAAATAAATATTGTTTGTTACACTTGAGTCAAAAAAATTCATAACCAATCATTGGCTTGCAGGACATCTACTCTAACATATTATTTTTCAAATAACTAAGAAATTAAAGTGATAAAAAAATAAATAAATAAATAAACGACTTGAACATATCGTGCACGATACATGCATATATTTGTTTTGAACTATTTCGAGGGTATGTTAAGGAGGATGGCATTTCGGTCAATGGAATATTTTGAAATAATAACTTTTTTTTAAAAATTTCCACTTTACATAAAAAAACGTATATATAAATAAAATATTGGAGAGTGAATAAATAAATCGAAGTGTAAATAATATTGGCATATCTATATTATATAACTGGTAATAATTATATATTTGATATTATAGGATCGAACGCTTGTCGGTTTACTAAAACTATAACCGATGGTAATAATGCGACTCCAATATGTAAAATTCTATAATAGGTAGAGCAAATAATAGTATTCGATATATATATATAAGTTGAAAGTGCACTTGGAGAGATGGACTTGAAATCCATGGATCTCAATAAATTTTTTTGTTTACAATGAAACAATAGATCAAATTTTAAATTCATATTTTACTTATTTACTCATGAGTAATACAAAGTAAAATGAATTTCAAATACATCATTATTTAGCAAACTTGAAATACCTCCTTATTAACATGAAATATTATATAAACATGTAAGAAGCGAATTTGAAATTTATGGTCTTATTTCTCTAAACAACAAAAATATATTTGAATAAATTTGAAATTCATGTATTTAAAATATATTAATCCAAGAGCAACCTGAAAGAATTCCATCTGATACGTTTATATATGTGGTAATTAATTTTGCCCAATATGCAATACTTGAGCTAGCGTTATGTAAACTAATGGCAAATATTACAATCAATTAGGGAAAGATTTGTTGATCGTTTTTGTTTAGTCTCTTTTGTACAGTATTTGCATGCATACGTTTGCAAAACAAACAAAATAGGTTTAATTAATTTAGTTGTCCCACGAATCAAAATATTCGAATGAAAATAGAACGATATTTAATATATCAACGTGCATGTAGTTTGACGACACCTCGTATATTAATGTGCCAAAGATAACGATGGAAAATGTATAAAAAGATAGCTACGGTTGTTTCATTTTGGCCCTTACAAGTCTCCCCGGGGGTCGTACTTTATGCGGCAGTCGGCTCTGTAATTAGTATTGCATCACTAAACTGCAACTTCGTTGTTCATGATTCAAATAATTCATAAATGTGAATAATGAGAAAATTGTAACTTCCGTGTTTGTCGCTTTGTAATTTTAATCTTTTGTTTGTCAAAATTAAATTTTAGTTTTGTGTTATTTCAATTTTAGTCCGATGCGGTAGTGCTGATGTGATGGTGGATACTCGAGTCCTACATCAATGTCTGGTTAACGTTACATCAATGTCAGATTAACGCTACATTAGAAAAAGATCAAAAACATATAGATGTGATTCAGAACTAACTCTCTAACTTAAATTCTGATTCTGAAAATTATGATCACAATGAGGTGAAATCTCTAGGACACAACTTGGACAGACTTTTGGCCTTTGAATATGGTGGGTTTGATCCTCATAAAGAGTTTTGAAGATCGAATACATGTAAAACATTGAATCTTATTTAATATTGTATTTGCATCCTTACATTAACCTAGATTACGGACATGGATCCGTATATGGCTCGTACAGATCATCTATCTCTCGGTTATCGATCATCTTTTATTATTTATGATGTATGTGATATGTTATAAATAATCAGTATATACGTTATTATTAATATAATAACAAGAGTTGCATGAATCCGGCAAGCATACAAACCACATGGCACGTGTTTTTAAAATTAATGATGAGAAAAAAAATTTAAAAATGAAATCTCTTATTTTGGATAAGATCCAAAATTTAAATCAAACTCATTAAAAGGAAAATTAAAAGAAAGTCTAATATTTCTTTGCCTTCCATCAATGGTGGTTGCATGATGAACGCTACCCGCGGTTAGTTTCTGGCTCATTAAATTGGGGAGGCCTGGACGCCGGAAAGCTGTGACTTCAACTGACATATTTGATGTGAATTACGTAGAACTTCCATTGCTTCGGCTCATAAAATTGTGGGATCTCATGGTGACCATCCACTAAGGTTCAACATTGATCATGATGGGCGGAATCGACACGTGAAGAGAAAGAGGATCATAAAACCGGACCCTCCTCAAACGTGAGACAAAATTACATAAGGGTTGCAAGATTGGTTGGGAAATTATTCTAAATTCGGAGAAAATGACATATACACTAATGTCAGTCTTACTGAACTAACAAAGCATACAAGATGGTAGGACCATAGTATGCAAGCTAAAGTGTAATATGTTCGTTTCTATGTCAAATAAACTTTAGAGACAGTTTGAGGAAATGTTGAATGCTGCTGACCTTCGAATGCATATAGGAGAGTTGCATGGTGCATGAAACTCGTACAATAATGCACATCACTTTCAAATAGCTCATGACTATACGCATGCAAGATGGGGCTCCAACCCATGAATGTGGTGTACATATGATTGGGCTTATTGAGAAGGTGGTGGGCCTGAAATTGATGATTTCTAACGAGTTACTTGATGGCATCATTTTTTTGTCATTTTTTCCTCATTTGACGGGTTTCTGGTGAACTTGAATTTGAATAAGATAAAAAATAGCCTAGAAAAGCTAGTCAATATGTTTATCACTTATGAGGTCATCATAAAGCATGAAAATTTTGTTTTCTAGTGTGCTTCTCGTCAAGAACGAAATATGACCCACGAGGTAAGGGAAAGAAATGTTATGCCCTATACAAGAAAAAACAAGCCGAATAAGAGGCAAGCTCCAAAGGACACTTAAAGGACCCTGAAGGATCTTTTGCAGAGCACCTTGAGGTGCTTCAAACAAAATATTCTCCAAGAGCTGCAATAGCTCGTGTTCTAAGAATGTATACACCGATGAATTAGATCGAGTTTGGTATAGAACCAAGCGGAAAACACTCGAAATAATCTTTCGTTAATAAAACTGATATATTTTTATATCTTGTGTAATTGAATAACCAAAAGACTAGATTAATTTTTGCATTCATTCGTTCAGTTATGGTTAGAAATGAACCAATGGTTGCTCTAACTAGTTAAATCAGTTTGAGAACAATAGTTAAATAGTTAATTACACAAGATAAGTTTATGGATGTTCGAAGACTTCAACTGCTCCTACGTCAACCCTTCTACCACCTCGGGTAGGATTCACTAGAAGACCTTGATCGATACAAATACTTGTATAAACCCACCCAGCTTAGGACTTACCCACTGCCTAACTGAACTCCTGGATTAACTGAAGGCAACACCTTCCAGTCAACACTTCTTTAACGTCTATGTGAGAAAGACTACATACACAAGTTTAACGTCTTTGTGCAAGAATATATTTAAGTGGTGGTGTGTGTTTGTGTGAGAACTGATCTCTGAATACTACCCGAAAGTGTTCTCACGCACTGAGGGAAATATGTTTCTAAACTAAAGCTGATAACACATTTAAGTGTTCTCTCGACTGGGCTGAATGGTTTCTCTCTTAAGCTCATATGACTTTGAAGCATGCCCTTTTCTTTTCTCTCTTGTGTTGTGTTTTTCTTCACTGATCTTCACCCTCTATTTATAGGCGCGAAGTTTGATCTACAGTGAGATTCAGTTATTGTATCCGTTGCATTTTGAATCTGTTCCTCGAAATTTGTCTTGTTCTTTCTGGAACACTTTTGTCTTTAAGCTCTGATGCAACGTACATTATTGTCCTTTGACTGGACAAATGTTTTTGCACCTTTGCCCACAGCTGGATTCCACTTATATCAGCTTGTCTTGGTCTGCAACTGATTGCTCCTAACTGATTTTCTGAACTGATAAATAGAACCGGTCTTCAGTTGGGATGGTAAAATCAGTTGACTCGTCAGTGGAACTGATTTCACTCTTGTTCAGTTGAACTGATCTTCAGTTGGGCTCTTCATCAGTTGAACACTCCTTCGGCTGGACGGGCTTCTGAGGTTCTTCTGCTGAACCACCTATCAACTGAACATTCAGTCGAACTCATTTACAACACATCAGTTGAACTATTTCAGTTTGGTTGATCAGTTGATGCTTTCAGTTGGCGTCTTCGACAGCTTCAGTTTTGGCTGGTAACTGATTATTTCAGTTTCAGCTCTCTGCGCACTAAGATAGATTATTAAAAACAAACAAACAAACAATTTTTGTTAACATAAAAATTAAGATTGCGAATATGAAATGTTCTAACAGACCCACAAAGCCCGATAAGTCAAAACATGTTTGTTTCACTGCAAGAAGTCTGGACATAAGAAATTATCTGGGCCAGAAATGTTTTGGTAATGATTAGTGATCTCTAGAGACATGTGAGTCCTATTTGGAAGGAAAAATTACCAAAGTCCCTTTTCTAAGGAAAGTGGAACGTGCACATGATCTGTTGGATTTGATCCATATAGATGTCTGTGGCCCGCTAAGTATTAGCACGAGATATGATCATTCCTACTTTAATACCTTTATTGATGACCATTCGAGGTATGAGTATGTAAATTTATACAAATTTGAAGCATTTGAAAAGTTCAAAGAATTCATAGCAGAAATAGAGAAACAATTAGGAAAGAGTGTTAAAACACTTCGATCAGATCGAGTTGGAGAATACTTGAGTACTGAGTTTCAAACTTCCTTAAGAAAAATGAGATTCTCTCACAGTGGACTTCACCTACCACACCCCAGTTGAATGGTGTGTCAGAACGTCGTAATCGGATATTAATAGACATGGTTCGATCTATTATGGGATTCACCGGATTTTCGTCATCTCTTTGAGGATTTACTCTTGAAACAACGTCAAAGTTGTTGGACCAATTCCATACAAAGGCATCAGATAAAACTTCATATGAGATATGGATGGAAAGCCATCCAAATATTTTTACTTAAGTGAAACGACCTCGACTTTTTTTTTTAGATCATAAACTCGAAAATTACTAAATAAAATAACTTAACATTTCTGTAACTTATAATATTTTAACATTTGAATCTCAAGTGCATAAAATAAATTTTTAAATCGTCAACTAACCAAAAATCTTACACTGACCTTTAAAAAGATCAACTAACAATATAATAAAACATAAAATTCCTAATAAAATCATTAACAATAAATCTTTTATCTATCAAGTTAATGCAGAAAATAAATGTCCCTCGGGAGTGTACTACCGCACTCGATCCACTCAAGTATCAGTGCCTCCTCATATCATCAAATCTAGCATCATTCAAACCTAGTGAGTCTAATGACTCAGTACGTTCTAAACATGAGTAGCAAATAATATATATACAATAACATGAAATAAAAATCATAATTTTATTTTAAAATAGATTTTTAGCATAAATAAATCATAAAATCGTTTTAATCGTAAAGCTTTCAATTCTTTATCATTTTGGGTGAAGTTTGATCCTTTAAAGTGACTAGCTTTTATCCTCTGGTCGACTGATTAGTCTTCAACTCCACACGGACCATGGGGGTGGGCACTAGGCTCCGCTATGGAAATAAGACCTCCGGGGCTTTTTCCCGTAAACGAGTTCCCTCTAGGGCCTTTTCTCTCATGACATCTCCACAAAATTGTAAGTTCACCGTTTCTTCTTAAAACGGATCCCCCACATATCATATATTATTTGTCACAGTCAATTCATTTCCCTCAAAATAATTTTTCATTTCTTTTAAAACATAAAATATCATAACTTTCCAAAAATATCATTTTTACAGTAAAAATTGCACAGTTTTATCATAAATCATAAAATATCTTATTTTCATCAAAATAATCATTTTAAATCATTTAGCATGCGTTATGATCTCTTCGGGATGCTCTCAAGCTTTTTCGAAATTACCCAAGTGTAAAATAACTGGTTTCCCCTAGACGTAAAGATTCTCGATTTTGAATTTTTCTTACTTATAATGACACGGGCTTATCCTACATAATTATTTAGCTTAAAATCTAATTTTCATAATTTTATTCAGCTTAAAATGAGGCTTTCTAATTAATTATTTAATTAACAATTCGTGAGGTGATTAATTCTCGATTAAATTCAAACTTTAATATCTTCCCAAACTTTAAACGCAATGGTTCTAATTTTTATTCATTAATTTTGAAATATGACCCTTATTAGAACCCACCGAGCCATCTCTCAATTTACTCGAGCCACGCCCGAGCCACCTCGAGTCAAACTCAAGCCAATTAATCTAGGAATCCTACTAACCGAGCCCATCCCATTGAACCAGCCCTGGCCCGATCGAGAATCCTCTTTCTCCTAAGCCCAATTGGTGCGAAATTCTCCTAGGTTCACTAGGACTCCTAGTTATCTTAGGACTCAACCAACCCCTTGACCCTCAACCAGCACTGCCCCTCACTGACCTTGGACCACGCTCAGCCTCGTCCCAGACGAGCCCATGCCCTCGAACCAGCACCTAACCCACGCAAATCACCTTGCGCACAACCATGAAACACGCGACTCCCATCCCATTGAATTGTTGGATTCCTAGTCGAGCTAGGACTCTCCTAGCCTATCAAACAGCGACTAGGACTCTCCTAGATCACGACCTTCTACCTTGCTTCCCTTCGAGCTGCCTCGAGTCATGTCTGCACCAGGCCTAGCCTCAACCCCGATCCACCTTCCCTAGACTCTAATTGAAGAGCATAGCCAGCCCCAGCCAGCCGCGAACTCCCCCTTGGCCGCTGCTGCCTTGCTAGAGTGTGGGGAGAGTCCTAGTTCACTAGGACTCTTACCTAGACACTCCCTCAAATCCTAGCCTTCCTAGGACCCACCCTAGCCCTAGACCGAGGCCATCACTGCCCCTGAACCAGCCCTGGCCTAGCTCCAACAACCCATGTAAGCTAGCCGACTCCATGACCATCCTAGTGCACATGGATTGACTCGAAAACCCTAGGACTCCTCTCCCTTGTTACCCCTCGGTTTCTAGCCTTGTTTTCTTTTAATTTTATACATATTCCCTTCATATTTCATCCTACATTGGCAGCGTAATCATTGGGAATCTTTTCATGATCACATATACGTAAAACATTGAAAACTTTTGAAGATATTTTCAAAACGATGAACCAATCGTACAAACGTATTTTTCATGCATAAACAATTATAACATGCATATTATGATTTGAATGATGCGTCAAAGGGTTTAGAAAACGTGCATTTGCATTTAAAACGCCCGAGTATTCAATTGTTGGAGAGATTGTGAAGATGGGCGACCGGACGACAAAGAATCCTAGCTTTTCTTCCCTCTCCTATTTTCGAAATTATGGTGTGTGTATTGTGTGAAAATCGGCTGAATAAGGGTGCTTGGGAAGCTTAGGTATCATATTTATAGATTTAATTGTAAGTTAATGGGCTTTGGTTTTGGGCCTCCAAGTATATAAGCAATTGAGCCTACTCAATTTAATTAAATTGGGCCCAATAACTCTTATTTAATTAAAATATAAAAGTTTGCAAAATTTAGTTTCCAAAAATAATATTTTTGATCTTTTTAAAAACTCTTTGTTTGTCCAAAACCGGCTTCCCGGGAAAAGTCGAGCTCGACTCGTAAAATAATTCGAACTCAATCCATAAATTGTTAACGCTTCCATAAAAGCTAGACTAAGCAATAGAGTACCTCGCATCTTTCCCTATTCAATTTGTCGATTTTCTTCTTCAATATATGAAAATGACAGCTTACGGTGACATGAATCGTAAATGCATGAATAACATTTTTAGAAAATTAAATCATTTTTAATCATATTAGGAAACCTTGCAAACATTTAGTGAAAAATAAATATTCTTGTCTTGGTCGTTTTCGGTCTCCTTTCCCATGCCTATTATCGAATATTCAGGTAAAATCCTTCAACTTCATGAAATCATGTCATATAATCATTTGATCATGCAATCATACCTTTAATCATTCAATAAGCATCATGTAAGCATTTAAAGTAAATTAAATAAAACAATTAAGTAATTCAACTAATTTTGCATGCATGTGGTTTACGTAGGTTGTTTTTCAGACATTACATTAAGAATATATGGATGTCCTGCATACGTGAAGTAGGCCGTGGGAGAAAATTGGATAGTAGAGACAATTTGTACTTCTTTGTGGGATATACATAGAATTCTGTTGGATATTACTTCTATCATCTGAGTGAAACAAATGTGTTTGTTTCAAGAAATGCCACCTTCTTAGAGAATGAATTTTTATTGGATAGAAAATACGGGATGATAGAACTCAATGAGATTTGAGAACCACCCACCACACAAATAGTAGAACCCACACCCCAACAGCCAATTGATGAAACACAAGCTCTTAGGAGATCTGAAAGGGTCTCAAGGTCGCCTAATAGGATGAGCCTGCTTCTTTAATAGAGCAAAGGTGAGCCCATTCCTGGATGTGATCCAAGAAACTTCAAGGAAGTATAGTCTGATGTCGATTCATCTAAATTGCTTGAATCCATGTAGTCCGAGATAGACTCCATGTATTCGAACCAAGTATGATCCTTAGTAGATCTACTTGGACGAATTGTTCCCATAGGAAGCAAATGGATTTATAAAAGAAAACTTGGAGCAGATAGGAAAGTGGTGACCTTCAAAGCTAGATTGGTGGCAAAAGGATATACTCAAATGCAAGGTATTGACTACGAGGAAACATTTTCTCCAGTCTTACTGCTAGCCATAGCAGCATGGTATGAATATGAAATATGTCAGATGGATGTGAATCCTTAGTAGGGATATTAAGGAAGAGATTTACATGTCTCAACCTGAAGGATTCGCATCAGTAGAAAGTGAGCATAAGGTATGCAAACTTCAAAGATCCATTTTTATGGACTCAAGAAGGCATCAAGGAGCTGGAACCTCAGATTTGACAACACTATCAAAGAGTTTGATTTTGCAAAAACCCTGAGAAACCTTGTGTGTACAAGAAATTTAGTGAGAGTGTAGTCACGTTCCTGGTACTTTATGTTGATGACAGACTACTCATTGGGCATGATGTAGGATGTTGCATTCAACTAAAGTATGGTTAGCTGGCAAATTCTCCACGAAGGATATGGTTGAAACATCATATGTATTAGGGATACAGATTTATAGGGATAGATTGGAAAGGATGCTAGGGCTTACGCAATCCACATATATCGATACCATACGGAGGAGATTCTCTATAGAGGAGTCCAATAAAGGATATCTCCCAATGTCTCATGGTGTGACTCTATCCAATCCTATGTTCCCTAAGACTGACGAAGACATAGAAACCATGAGCCACATCCTATATGTATCTGCTATATGCAGTATTATGTATGGTATGATATCTACTTGACCTGATATTGCATAGCACCAAGTGTTGCAAGCAGATATCAGTTGAATCTCGGTCCATTTCATTGGAAAGCCGTGAAGGACATTCTTAAGTACTTAAAAAGAACTAAAAATTTGTTCATGGTTTTCAGGAGTGGAGAATTAAAATTGGAAGGCTATACCGACTCTAGTTTCCAATCAGATGTGGATTATTCGAAATCAACCTCTGGATTTGCATTAAAGCTTAATGGTGGTGGTGTCTCTTGGAAGAGTTCCAATAAAGACACTATAATAGATTCAACCACTGAGGCCGAATACATAGCTGCATCGGCTGCAGCAAAGAAGGGTGTTTAGATGAGGATTTTTGTCCAAGAGTTGGGTGTCATTCCTCAAACACTTGATCCAATCTCGGTCTACTATAACAACACCGATGCCATTGCGCAAGCGAAGGAACCAAGGTCTCATCAGCGATCCAAACATATACTGAGGAAGTTCCACATAATCCGGGAGATTGTCGGAAGACGAGACATGTCAATAGAGAGAGTCACCTCCGCAGACAACGTTACTGATCCACTGAAGAAGCCCATGCCAGGACCATTGTTTAAGAAGCATCGTGAAGCAATAGATCTAAGATCTATGGGTAGTTGGCTATTGGGCAAATGGGATATTGTTAGAGTAGGTCCCCAGCAAGCTAACTTGTGGTTTGGGATTTCATCGACTCTAATGTAAAACAATATTTGTTTTAGTAATATTTTACGATTTTATTCAATTATAACATTATGTCTTATTTGTATACTCATGCAAGCTACATAGATAAATTTCTTGAATATACAATAGATACCATGAGAACTATCTCTCAACATAAGATCATGAAACTCATTAGGAATTTTACTTATATTCTAAACAGATTCGTAGTCGAATCAGCCGTCTAAAATAAAAAATAAATGTCACTTGATCTTGAGACTATCAACTGTGAAAGTTCATGTTTCATTTGGCAAGAGCATGGATATATCCATTTATATAGACCTAAAGAATATTCTTAATGGTGTTAATTCTATCGACACTTGAAAGGATACATGTTTGGTGGTTCTTGTTCCGAAGGTAAAAGTTCACTTAAAAAGTATCGCCCAATTAGTATATGTAATACCCTGTCCAAAATAGTTGCAAAAACTATGGATATTGGATTAAAGCCACACCTTCGTACTCTTATAATTATGAACAATGTGCATTCATCCCAGGCAGAGTAATTATTGATAATATACTCGTAGCATTTGAATGTCTCCTTAATTTGAGGAGAAGGCGACAAGGAAGAAAAGATATTATGACTTTAAAATTGAATATGATTAAAGCGATAGAGTTGAGCGACATTCCTAAGGGCATGGCCGTGCTTATTAAGAGGCAAATAAGTCCAATGACTCAGGCCTATCTCTTTTTTGGAGCCCAAAATTTTTATTATATGTAATACTAGTTTTTAGATAGCCCAAAACCAAGTATTTATTAAATGGGATTTTCTTAGCCTGTTATCGATTTATTCCCCAATCTTCCCCAATATTCATCTGCAGACAAGCCTTAATCGACTCCAGTCGTTGCGTCGTCTCTAGGTTTGATTGAAAGACCTGTGAGGAGCTGTAAGTCTATTTTCTTGTATTTGTTTTGTTCAGGCTTCTAATTTTTTATTGTAGTTTATACTTTCTTCGGGGCTTTATGTGGTATCTATGATCTACGCTTTTTGACTGAAATTTTGGTGGATGTAATGCTTGTTCGGCATTCAAATGCTCATATTGCTTATAAAATCTTGTTGACTGTCTCGATCACAGTAGCAAGTGCAGAGCGAAGTTTCTCAAAGATAAAGCTCATCAAAACTTTTCTCCGATCAACCATGTCACGAGAAAGATTGAATGGATTGGCTATGTTATCGATGGAGAAAGAAATTACTGAACAACTTGATTATACAGACTTGATTAGTATTTTTAGCTCTAAAACTGTTAGACGGGTTGTTTTTTAGTGATCATTTTGGACATGCTTGATATTTTTATTTCTTTAGTTTTTTATATTGTCTTTGACGTATTGATTTAATTTGAAAAATTTCTATGGAACTAAAAAAAATATGAACACACATTATGATTCGGATGCCTCTTTTTAAAAGTTAGACTCAGGCCCAAATATTATTAGGATCGGCCCTGCCTAAGGGGGGAAGTATTGGTCAATATGGGCTTCTCAGCGTTTTGGATTTGATAGAATTACGGATTTCTTCGGAAATATCAGATTCTCTATTCTTAACAATGGTCGTCAATCTCACTTTTTCCAGCCTTCACTAGGGCGACCATTATCTTCATATCTCTTCTTACTTTGCACTCAAGGTCTTAGCAACAAATGATTTCAGAGAGGAAGAGGAGAATCAAGTGCGATCATCAAGCTCAATTGATCAATTGCTCATTGTTTTTTTTTTTTTCAAAAAAGACACTAATTTTTGGACCAATTGATGAGGTAACTTATGATTCTATTTTTGATACCTTCAATATTTATGAATGCATCAATGTGCACTACACGACGTGGATAATAAAATCAACAACGTGCAATGCACGTGGCAGAAAATAGAAACAACAATGCGCAATGCACGCAGTGAAAAATAAAATCAACAACACAATACGCGCAATGGAAAATAAAATCAACAACTCTTAATTCACGTTGCGGAAAAGACAATCTACAACAAGCAACACACACCACGGAAAATAAAGTCAATAAAGAAAACCAATATTGATATCACTACTGCGATCGATATTTATATTTGACGCTTCTGAAAAGGAAACATATATTGATATTACTACTTCTACAGTTCTACCAATTTTACATATAATTTATCGCATTATAGTAGACTTATACAAATTGAAATTAAAAAAAAAAAAACTCAAAACAATTATCAAACCATCATCAACACATTTAAACAAAGCAATATTATTAAAATCAAGTTCTTATCACTAGATCAAAAACTATAGTTATTAGTCAATATACAACTTTATTTTATATATCCAAATCTTTTAAATTATATCTTCCAGAAAAAAATCTGTTGAATTTGAATTACATATTGTAATAAATCCCTAGAACAAGTACGTACCCAAAATTAAAATGATATCTGTATAAATAAAATAAAAAAACGTACGAGCGTGGACCGATGCATATGGATGCTTTCCACAGATTTGCATCTCAAACAACTAGCCTAATATTTTATTCCCAAATATTCATTTATTAATTATGGATCTGACTAATCATTGAAGTCTGAACTAACCAAATCTTGCGGGAAATTTGGGTTCAGTCTCCAGTCGCCATTTTTTTTTGTGTTCAGTCCCTAGGTACTTTTTTAGTATCACATTTCCACATGAAGTGTACCACGTTTCCACATGAAGTGTACCACATTTTGTATGACATAGTACCACAATTTTGTGGATAGAGAGTGAAGCCAAAAAAATTTTTTGATTGGAGATTTTTCAATAACTTTCCCCCAAATCTTGTGTTACATTTAATTTATAATAATAAAAATAATAATATCCCCGACAATCGACAGCAAATTAATGTTAAAAAAGTCTCACGCTGATGTTATCACCCATGCTCGATAAATTTTTTGTCTACGTGCCAATAGTCTCTCGTTCATTTAATTTGTCCTTTATTATTTTAATTTTAATCCATAAGCATTTATTACATATGTATATATTGTAAAATATTTTTAAAAATAAACATGTGGAATGGAAAGACATGAAACTAGCACGAGTTTATTTTTTTTCATGGTTTTAGAACTCTAATTTGTGATGTATTTCCAATTTTGGTTATATTTTTATCGTATTATTGATGTGATATCGAACATTGCTGAAAATTATTTGACAACAAGACAACATGAAATAAAAGAAAAAGATTCAAAATCATAAATTTACCAATAACATAACAAACAATGAAAACGTTAAAGTTAGAAGACAAAATGTGTAATTTTCCTTCCTATGGAATAAAGGAAAATATTCAAATTTTTTAGAAAAATATGAACAAAAGTCAATTGTCTTAATAAAAAAAAGTAGATTTGAAAACGCAGCAAATTAAGTTCAATGCATGGTGTTTAGCTTTGACTTTTAAATTTAATTGTTTAAACATTTAATCGGCTGATTTATTTTGTGTCTACATATTGAACAGCCTTCCTCGTCGTTTTCTTCCGTTGAATTATTCGATTCTTTGAATTGTCAAATATACAGCGCTGTATATTTGAAAGCTATTATATTTTAAAAGAAATATATATAATATGTTTTGACAACTTTACTAATTTAATTTCAGTATTCCATAATTATTCAATGAGAATACACACATTTATAAATATATATAGAAGAGAATTATGATATGTTGGGCGTCGAAAGATGTTCACGTGAATATAACATCTTGTGAATATCATATCAGTCGATCTCGAAAAACATCCTGCATAAAATGCTTGCATATCTTCATATCTTTTAGAATGTCACATCAGACGATCTCCAAAAATATACTATAATAAATATTTTCAAGATGTTTCAGACACCAATGGTATCGAAATTATATGTGTGTGTGTGTGTAAATTAATGCGTATATATATATATTGAGGCAAAAACTTATGTGAGATGGTCTCACGGGTCGTATTTGTGAGACAAATCTCTTTTTTGGGTCATCCATGAAAAATTATTATTTTTTATGCTAAAAATATTATTTTTTATTGTGAATATGTGTAGGTTTAACCTGTCTCACATATTAGGATCCTTGAGACGGTCTCACATAAGACCCACTCATATATTGAAGCACACCACGCCATTCGGTTGTGTTCTTGATCAATTTTCATCCAGGTTTTATATATATGTGCGTGTGAATTAATGTGTATATATATTGAAGCACACCAAGCCATTCGGTCGTGTTCTTGATCGATTTTCATTCAGTGTCCAAAAGGGAGGCCCCTTCTATATATGCAAGTAGACACAGCCAAATATCTGAAAACACAAAAATTAATTTTTTTTTACATTTTTTTATCTAATTTAATTTTGAGAGACTAGTATTTTATCCGACCTAATTCATGAAAAAATATTAATTTTCACTCTGACTATAATTGGGTCGACCCGTCTCACGAAAATAAATCCGTGAGACCGTCTTAAAAAAACATATAAAAATAACCTTTTTAAGATCTAAAATTTCTCATTTTTCTACACATGAAAGATAACATTTTTAGTAAGACATATATATAAATATATGTATATATATATATATATACACATATATAGGTTTCCTTTTATACCCCATTAGATGATGATCCCATTTAAGATAGGTTTCAATATATATATATATATATATATATATATATATATATATATATATATATATATATATATATATATATATATATATATATATATATATATAGCAATGATATCCTGCACACCTCCTCCCTGCACACCTGTGGGCGCCTGTCTACGTGGCACGTCCACAACCACACAAAATTTTTTGTTTTGTTTTCTTAAAAAAAAGCTGACCAATCATGCACCGTCACGTAGACGGTGCTCATGATACCCTGCACACTTGGTGTGCAGGGTAACAAATTCGTATATATATATATATATATATATATATATATATATATATATATATATATATATATATATATATGTGTGTGTGTATATATATATATATATATATACACATATATAGGTTTCCTTATATACCCCATTAGATGATGATCCCATTTAAGATAGGTTTCTTTACATAAACATAAAACCCCGATAACTGTATTTTAATATTCGAAACCCTAGTTAAGAAGAGACATTTTAGCTAGAAAATACGATTAATATTTTATTTATATATATATACACATATATAGGTTTCCTTATATACCCCATTAGATGATGATCCCATTTAAGATAGGTTTCTTTACATAAACATAAAACCCCGATAACTGTATTTTAATATTCGAAACCCTAGTTAAGAAGAGACATTTTAGCTAGAAAATACGATTAATATTTTATTTATATTAAAAAAACAGTTTGTCAGATTTTTTATAAAAAAAGTCCCAAAAAATATTATCAAATAATTATATAACAAATAATTTTAGGTCATTGAATTTGAGTCGAATTAGTGAATTGAATCGCTCACAAGTTCCTTGATAGTATTAAGTTTGTACATATTGTTTGACTGTTTGGGTAATATTCATTCATGAACTAACCAAGATTCTAGAATCGTGTTAAAAAAATTTTAATAAAATCTTGGGCAAATTATTAATAACTCATCATCTTCAAACATAACTTTTTGATAACTTCTTATTTCTCTAAATGTTTGTTTGAGCTTCTTAACCTTTTAAATTTTCCAAAATATCTTCAATATTCATAAATATAGCATGTGTTGTTTTATACATATTGAGCATATTCTTAAGGCATATAGCTGAAAGTCATACAACTACACAAAGTTTTCAGCTTATATACCATGTTTCAGATGATTGATTTTTTTTAGTAGATCATCATGTTTCTATATAATAAATCGAATAGTTTACCTCTTTGGCTGGAGTGCCTTGGAGTTGTATCCACCGGATTTTATAGACCGCTTCTCACCATCCAATCACACAGTCGCGACAAATGGTTTTTGACATAGATTTCTTCAACAACACCTAGCACAACTCTATTTCTTTTCCTATCTTGGGGTCTATAGTAAAGTAGTTTAATTTGAAAATAATACATGAGATGGAGTAGATATTGGTCTTTTATTCAAACATGTAATTTATTAATATATAGTAACTTCCTGTAGAGGAAGAGGAACTTGCTTAGAAATATATAGTAGTTGTAATTACGGCACACATACAATAAAGAAAAATATGACAAGTTATTTTGAGAGAAAAATGAAGAGGTTGAATGATGTCTTCATCTTCTTTTTGTCTTGGTATTTATAGAAGCCTTGATGGATTCAAAATCCGGATTTCAAATCTTGTGAATTATTCTGTCACTTGTGGATGAAAGCATCTTGTGAGTGATGGTCCTTTCAACTACTAGTTATTGGCTTATCTTTATGGGTGGTTGAGTGGTACATCTTCTACTAGTTAGTGAAATTGTCTCTTAGTTGTGATTCATTATGTTGAAACATTTCATGTTTGCGATCTTGATTTTGGTGTTAACAAAACTTGTTATTTTGTTTATGATGATTTTACTCAAGTGCGCAGAAACTGAAATTGATCAGGATTCGAACTGATCAGTTATCGAGCCAAAACTGAAGCTATCGAAGAATGTAAACTGAAAGTACCAACTGATTAATCAAACTGAACCAGCTCAACTGATTGTCTAGCTGATAGGTGGTTCAGTAGAAGACCTTCAAAAGCCCGACCAGCTGATGAAGAGTTCAACTGATGAAAAGTCCAGCTGACCAGTTCAACTGAAAGAGTGAAATTAGTTCAACTGAAGAGTCAACTGATTTCACCAGCCCACAAGAAGATCAATTCAGATGACCAGTTCAGAATATCAGTTAGAACCAATCAGTCGCAGAACTCGACAAACTTATTCAATAGGATCCACCTGTGCACAATGGTATAAAAGCAATTGTCCAGTCAAAGGACAATAATAGACGTTGCATCAATGTTTAAAGCCTAAACGTTCCAGATTGGCTGTTAGAAAGTATAGACACATTTCGAGGAACAAATTCAAAATTCAACGGATACCATAAATGAGTCTCACTATACGATCAAGCTTCGCGCTATAAATAGAAGATGAGAATCAGTGCAGACATACGAACAAGAGATGGAAAAATAAGAGAGAAAAGAAAGGGTACGCTTATTTCATATCAACTTACAAAGAAGCAATCAGCCCAGTCGAGGGAACACTCCAAAGTTATATTAGCTTAGTATAGAAGCTTATTTCCCTCAGTGTGTGAGAACACCTTTCTGTTTTTTTTTCAGATATCAGTTCTCATAAAAGACGTAAAACTTGTGTATGTAATCTTTGACACACAGATGTTAAACAAGTGTTGGCTAGAAGGTGATGCCATCAGTCTAGACTAGGAGTTTAGTTAGGAAGTGGGTAAGTTTTAAACTGGGTGGGTTTGTACAAGGTGTTGTATAAATCAAAGTCTTCTAGTAGGCCCTATGCGAGTGGTAGAAGGGGTGACGTAGGAGCAGTAGAAATCTCCGAATATCATTAACATATCTTGTGTATTAACTGCTTAATTGTGTTTTAAGCTGACTGGATCAGTTCAGCTGATATCAGTTTAGTTCTGTTTATAGCTGAACTGATAGAAGCCAAAAACTGATTCCCCATTTTTCAGTCGATCAGTTTACACAAGTCATTAGATTTTAAAATCTTTCAATTTTTCTTAACGAATGATTACTTCGAGTGTTTTCTGCTTGGTTTGAAACCAAACTCGATCTAATTCATCAGTGTATACATTCTTAGAACACGAGCTATTACAGCTCATTGAGAATATTGTGTTTGAAGCACCCTCGCAGCTGCCCTCACACAATCCATCACATTATCCACTAATGGAGTGGTTGGATCACATGACTACTTAATCTTTGTCGGGGAATCGTCTGCTTTTTTATAGTCCACGAGAAAAAAGAGAATTGTGTGGTCTCTCACAACTTGGTCATGCTTCTGTAAGATGCTTTCGGTCCGTTTTGGGTTGAAATTTGTTACCAAATTCTGGCTTGTTTTCGTTAGAGAATTCTGGGAAGGTTTTTTCTGATCATCTTCTCACATGAATCATATTATAGAATTTTCGACAAGTTTTTTTGCTTCCCCACAGCTTGTTATTACACAGACGATTTCTTTTCCTTACAAATATGTTTTATGAAAAACTTGTTGTTTTTTCTGTCATATGATTCAACAGAAAATACCCATTTACAGAATTTTGATAGAAATCATGTAATTCATCAAAGACAATTCTCTTATGTGCTTGTTGTAGCCTACACGCAACTTCTGCATTTAGGGAAAACCTGTTAAACTCGTTTTGAAGCATTTCAAAGTGTTCCCTCAAATGCCTATGAGTTTTTATGATGACATCGATATCATCGATGTACATCTCTTGCTAAAAAATTTGCAAAAATATTTTTATGAGATTTAATAATCACAATATCAAAAATATAATTTTAGCATAAAACTTGCTACCTTAATAATCTAGCTTTCTCGAGTTTAGATTTTATTCTATTTTTCAAGATAGTTCTTGCATGTGAGTTATAAAGATTTAAAGTAAATTTATTTGCAAATAAAAATAATGGTCATTTTTCATAATTCTTTTTTACTACATAAAATTCCTTTTTGTTGACATGTCATCATATGAATTCTGCTTCTGAGAATAGACCACTGCAATACTGCATGGTTTTTCTGCTTCTGGTGTGAGCTTTGTTAAAACCGCTGTCCACCAATGATCACTCACACTGTGTTTAATACCAGATCATCTTCTTGTAATAGCCATTTTTGGAAGTTTTTTAAAAATTTCTTTTAGTTGGCTAAACCTTTTATATGTTCTTCAGTCAATATAAATTTTGCATCCTTTTTCCATAATGAAATAAGCGCTTTTCTTTGTTCTGCTAGGTACTAAATAACATCTCAGTAAAATTAAAAACTCTTAAAAAGCTTTTTAGTTGTTTCTTATTTTTTAGTATGTTAGGAAAATTTTGCACATTTTCTACTGTGTGTTCTTGCAAAATTATTCACAACTCATCGATTTTTATGCCGAGGAAATCAATCTTTCTCGTAGCAATGATTGTTTTCTTTTTCAGATAATATAAATCATTCTTTCTTATAAAATTCAGAGAAAATCTCTAAGTGTTTGATATGTTCTTCCAAATTTTTATATGTTATTAAAAAATTATAAACATAGACAACATGAATTTAAAATAATCTGTAAATAGATTATCCAATTTTTTTGAAATATCTGGGTTAAAGTAGTCAATCCCATTACTAAGACTTCTCAAATATAGTGACTTTGTGGTATGAAGAAAGTGGTTATTTCTTACTTTCTTTTTCCATCCGGATTTGGTAAAATCAAGGCTTACAATCAAATTTAGATAATTTTTTTGCGTTGCATATGGAACTAATCAAACGTTCTCTACTAGATATAAAATATTAATCAAACTCCAAGATATTATTAAATAATTAATAACAAGTGGTTTGTTCCTCTTGATATCACCATGATTTCTTACCAGAAATCCTGGACTGCTGTATGGTGATATTCCTGTTTTGATTATCCAGTGTCCAAATGTTCTCTGATAATAATCTTCATATCATTTTGATCAATTATGTTCATCAGAATAGGCTTGTTGATTTCTATCCCACCATACCAAAGGATCTTCATTGTAATTTTCTTTGAATTTTTTCTTGATATCTTCTAGGGTATATTCGATTCAAACTATACCTCATTCTGGTGTAGAGCTATCTTCAGGAATTCTTCTTTTTTTTTTGTCAAAGGTCCTTTCCTTATCTGCTCTTAATTGGAGCATTTTCTTCTTCAAAGAGTCTAGAATCTTTCATTTTCGGATTCATAGGTTTTCCTTCATCACCACGCTTGCTGCAAAACTGGATTGAAATTTTTTATACAATGTCTCTCTTAGTCTCTGGATTATGTCTTTGTGATTAACATTTTAGTACTCGTTTTCTTGTATTTAGGAATTAAGCATTTGTAATAAATTGTTTCCTAACAAAATATCAGCTCATGTATCATGGAAATAAATCGGTGGTGTTTTTAATTTGCACCAAGGTATTTGTCCAGCACCTCCGGTCCCTGAATCAAAATAAGCAGCAATATATGCTGCTTTATATTGTATATATAACATGCCTACTGGTATTTATATCGAGAATGGACTCGTCATCATTGGATCTTCCACATTCTATCATATGTCATGAATTCCATTCTATTATCCAGTCGTTTCAAAGGTTTGTGTTCCTCGAGTAACTCTAGCTCAAGAACCAATCGATGATCAGGTTCTTTTCCTGGGAATTTTTATGTGAATTTTCAATTCTCTGATAATGGTCATTCCTATCATATGATGTTCCAAATAGTATATAGTATTACAAGGATATTGATTTCTTTGTCTTGTAATAACTATTATTTCGACTTCCCACCATTTAACTCAATAAGAAAACTGAAACTCGAATGTATCCAAGATGAAAATCTGACAAGTTTTAGTATTTTAATTATATCTCACAGCTCGATAATACAAATGACCATCTGCCAAGACGAATAAATATAAAAATAATTTGGGAAAAAGTTGTATTTAATGCCAGTTGAGATAAGTCAGATGTTATATAGGAAAACTGATGGTTGCGAGATCAAACTGATCGCATGAAAACAAGAATCAATTTAGAATGAGAAGTTGCGGTATTTTGGTCAGCCTTATCATCCTTATTATCAAAATGAAATGATTCAGATTGTGTTACGAAGCTAAGACGATAATAGAAAAATAATATTCATAGGTCAAAGTCTGAATCTGATAGGTATGGTTTTTACGTTTTTTATTGCATTAGTTTTGTGTGTGTTTTCATTGTACATGCATACATTTCATGTAAAGGCCTCTAAATCCGTACTTGAAAATTTGCGGAAAATTAAAAAATTTTCTTTTAAACTAAATAAAATATCTCATTCACAAAATAAACAGTTAAATAATGTATAATGTTTAAAAATAGCAGCGGAAGAATTTAATGTTTGCAAAATAGCCGTTTAAAATTAATCCAACGACAGAAAAATGTTTGATCATAAAATAAGAAATGCTGAAAAATGAGGTTCTCGGGTTCCACTGCTGCCGACCCAAGCTAGCTCACCGGTCCCCGCCCTCGGTCCCGACATCACCAATACCTACAACAATCAAGTCTAGTGAGTCTAAAGACTCAGCATGCATATATCATAAATAACAAATAAATAAATAAGAAAATCGCATGCAAGTGAAAATATCTTGTAATGAGGTGTAACGTAAAATATCATTTCAATGGTAATTATAGTACGTGCATAAATGAACTGAAAATATCATAGTGAAAATGTTTGCTCCTTGGAGCCCTGTACTGAAATAGCATGTCATAATTTTTGTGGTGAGATTATGGTCTACGCAAGTGGTCCCTAACTGAACTGAACTGACAGGTAACTGGCGACCGGGTGAAGTAATGACGGTCTGATCAGACTAATGCCACAATATACTGGGTGGTACAAAGCTGAACTGACCGGTAACTGACGACCGGGTGAAGTACTAATCCCATGATAGTAAAGTGACCACAAGCAATATCGCATAAATCTCAAAATGAATATTTTGCACGTAATATAATTAAATAACATAATTAAATATCCTGTAATAATTTTACTGATTGGGTTGGATCGCTCCCAGGCTCGCTTCGACTTAAATCTAACATGATAAAAATATTCATATGATTTAACTTGACCAAACTTGCAAGTGAATCCTAAAACTGAGACAATCGCGTCTAACGACTTCGTATTTAATCGTGAATCCGTACCAACACGAACCAACACCGAACCGTCATAAAGCCATGATTAAGATACGCCTAAAATGATGAAATAATGCTTCTAAATTTACAGTACACGAAATTTAGTGAATGGAGGCCAAAAACATGAAACGTTCTTTCGAGAGTCATTTTGGCACATTGCACCGTAAATTTTCGTACGACCTCTAAAATGATCCGAATTATGAACGGCCAAAAACATTACCTTCCTAACTCGATGAGGCACTGTCCAGTCCAAGGCCATAAGCTAAAAGCCAACGAAGGACCTGGAACACGCCTCTGAACTGTAGCACGTTTGCTGTCAAAATTACAGCAGCTGTGCCTTCGATTTTCTTGTGTCGTTTTCGAGACTACAGGCCATTAGGGCTTGAACCACTGACCAGAGGCCCTTACAAACATTCTAGGGTATGGTTTGAACCATGGCTAAGGGCCCTAGGCCAGCCAGAATTCGAACCACCCCACAATTACAGCCATACTCCCAGCCGAGAGCACAAGTTGCACACACATGGGACAGTGCTGTCGTTTGCTGTCATGGATCATCCTCGTGGTCATTTAGTTGGCCATGGCATGATCTAGACATTTAGGGGTATGGTATGAACCATGGCTAAGGGCCGGAGGCCAACCAAGATCCACACCATACCACAAAACCAAACTCACACTCACACACACGAAATCAGAAGAAAAAAAAATAGAACCAAATGGGACTTGTGTTGTTGCTGTCCAACCAACTTGGGACGATGCTCAAGCCATTTAAGGTTGACTTGACCACGTCCTAGGCTTGCTAGGTAAGGGTCCAGCCGTGGCTACCGGCCCCTGGCCAGCCATGGCTCGAACTCTACCCCCAAACAAACCATTGACAGTAAACGAGTTTCAAAATGACACTTGTTCATGATTGCGGATTTGGAGCCTTTAACTCACGGTTTTGGCACTTAAACCCTTGATCAAACTTGACCCTAACATGCCCTAGGACATGAACATAAGCAGCCTTGGGAGCCTAGAATCGAACCTGTGGGGACCCGGGCTTTAACTCAATTCTTTTTTAGATTAATTGGATCTTTGTTCGAAAATATGGGTCATAAAAAAAATTTCTTTTAACATTAATTCAAATGTATGTAAACATGCACAAGATCTTTATTTATTTTATATCTACAAACATAACATACATGTCTTGTCCAGTACATATTCAATAAACCAGTATTCAAATACAGTACATGATCAAAAATACAAACTACTAGTACATCTGCTATGCCCGTGATCACCACGCTATATCCATCTCTCATCTCTGTTGCGACCCAGATCCTGTCCTACCTGTTTTTATGCACACATACAGACACAACAATAGCCGGAAACTCCGGTGAGAACAAATCCCAGTATAAAACATGTATACATGCATGTCATGCTATTGAATACAAAATCATAATACATGAATCGATAATTATGACACATTAGTGAAGACAGATAAAACAATCCTGCACATAATCAATAACAATACGTCCCATAATCTAGGAAAAGTAATTCATAATATTCTACCTCATGTCTTGACTCGACTCGTATCTAAATCTAGGGATCCCGGTGTGAATAAGATGTAACAAGTCTCCCACCTACTCTCCCATTCGGGGTGGCGTTACATCTTATTCCTAGACTTCGGTCCTGACTGTATCGAATATCTACAATCGGAGTGATTCTGATCCGAAGCGTCGATACCACCAAACGTCTAGTTATTTGGAGAATATACCAAACGACTCACCTATCTTAAAGGCTTGAATATGAATCTATAAACAAAGCATAAGCATTCAAAATATAACCAATAATCTAGTATGTGATTTTGTTGGGAAACTCAAATTAAATCTCATTTGAGTTGTATCTTCCCAAAACAAAAACATGAAATATACTTCTTGTCGTTGAAGTAAATCGCAGTCTCGAAGTCGGTATCAAATCTGTCAATCCAACTCTGAAATGACAATGTTGAGATGCACAATATCAATCCACAACTCAAACTAATACATGTTCATAACAATATTCTATCTCGGTGTATTTCGACGGCATAACGACGTAGTTTCTTGCTACCGATCAACTCACATATCAATATCAACTCTCAACAATCAATAATCAACACCATATATACATCATACTCTCAAAATCGGCATATTATTAATCATAATACAAGCTGAAAATCGTAGTACACGCATACGACATCATTTCTTCAATCCGGTTTCGAATCTATAATAACTACAATCATATGAACACATAATCTTTATCATATCAAGCTTTCCCCAACATCAATATTTCAAATCATGCAGGAAATGAATGAAACTTACATCCCTTGAAGCCTTTGATGAGAGGAACAATACTCTCAACTCGGAATACAAATCGGATGACTAAATCTTGAGAAATCTTACTTCAAAGCCTTGAAGAAATTGGAAGTATTCTCAGAGTTTTCTCTCGGCCCTTAGCTGTTCCAAGGAAAGGAAATGAAGCCAACACTATATATATCTTGTGTAATGTCCGAGATTTTATATCATGTTAATATGAGATTATTGATTATGAGCTGATATAATTATAGACGGGCTATTACGAGACCAGATTGGCCAAAACATATGAAGGGTGCAATTTTTAGACAGAACTATTGGCGCCCGAGCGGTAGAAAATAACCGCCCGAGCGCCAATGTGCAACAGGAGCATGATTCGGGCAGAAGATGTGGCGCCCGGGCGGTAGTTTGTTACCGCCCGAGCGCCAATGTGTAATTTGAAGGAGCTCGGACAGAGAATGCCGCGCTCGAGCGGTAGTTTAGCACCACCCGAGCGCCGACCGAAATTCATGAAACATAGACACGTATCATTAACCGAGCAACTTGATATATATATATATATATATATATATCTTGCTATATTCTTCAAAAACCAGCAGAAGGAATCGAGAAAAGGTTTCTGTGAAAGAGTGAAAAATCCTTACGCCTTTATACTTCAATCCGTCCGTCCGAATTGTAATTTGAATTCAGTACTGCAATCCTATCAACGTAGGCTACAACTTGACGTAAGTTTTGCTACGTTTTGACATGCTTTGAAATTATGTCATTGTCAGAATTGAATAGGATTCATATATGATGTTCTTGACATGTTAGACATCATAGAATCGAAGTCAGATTGAGAAACGGACTGATTATGGAATTGTTATGATTTTCTGATTATATTGATTTGAAATCGGATAGATTTAGATTAGGAATGAGTTACAGACTATATCGGATATGAGTTATGATTTGTAATTGATGTCTGTTGATATGGTAGTGACGGGGATACTGAAATTGTTCCGTTATGCCGTGATTTGAATTGAATCCAGATTAATCAGATTCAGTGTTGAATTGAGAACAGAACATTGATATTATGATTCTCAATATATCGTTTCAGATTTACAGAGACAGTCTTGAGTTCAGAACTGATATTGCTACAGACCGAGACTACAAACGGAAGGTATAAGTCAATGTGGTATTGGGAGATCGACTTGAGTCGGTTTAGACTTGAGTTTCCCTAAATCACATACTTTACTTTATTTCATTGATATTGCATTGATTTGATTGATGTACTTGTTCTCTTGATTTATAGATAGCAGGTATTAGAAGAGGAATCTTATGACAGAAGTGCCTGATAGTGGTGGGATCGCCTCGGGCACATTGCACGATGTCATAAGATAGTGTATTGGTGATTGTGCCAAAGTCTGTCACTGGATGTTTGGCTATCGATGTGGATATAATTGTAGCTTCTTCTATTACTGATGATCGGTACCGTATCGGTGTGGATAGAATTATAACTTCTTCTATTACTGATGATCGATGTCATATCGATGTGGATAGAATCAGAGTTTATTCTATTACTGGTGATCGATACTATACCGATGTGGATAGAATCATAGCTTCTTCTATTACTGGTGATCGATATCATATCGACGTGAATAGAACTGGAGTCTTTTCTATTACTGTTAGTCGATATAAGAATGCCAACTTCTGGAAATCGGGATCCCTAGACTAGGATTGAGTCTAGTCTGAATTGTACAGTTAAGAGCATTGTCGAAAGCTTAATATTGATTATGTTTCAGATTTGATACATATTGCTGATATTGTTACATGCTGTATATTTGTTTATATGATTGCATTTTCGTTGATTTATTCTGGGATTTTATTCTCAGCGGAGTTATCCGGCTGTTGTCTTGTTTGTATGTGTACATGACAACAGGTGGGACAGGATCAGGGTCCAGGAGATGAGGAGAGATCGTGATTAGAGTGGAGGCTCCGGACTTGGATTAGAGATAGGGTTGGACACTTGACATTAGTTGTTAAACCGTAGTTGAATAAATGTATGTGGTACATGATTGGTACTTTTATATACTGAGATGTATATATGTTTCTATGTCACTACGTTTCGCATTTTTAAAAAAAAATTTAGACCCTGTTTTGTAATTGATTAATTAGTCCCAATGATGATTAAGAACTTGATTAGCGTCCGGGTCCCTACATCTTGCATGGTAACAAACACATGTCTCATTCTTTGGATTACACGTCTCGCGCATATGCATGACATCACCCGCGCATATGCGCAAGACCTACTGGTATCGACAATGTCAATCTTAACTCTTCGCGCATATGCGCGCTTCATCTCGCGCATATGCGCCAAAGATTCTGGACGTGTCGCGCATATGCGCGTATCTACTCGCGCATATACGCCGCAGATTCTGGACATGTCGCGCATATGCGTGCCTTATCTCGCGCATATGCGCGATGGCTTCTGGACCCCTCGCGCAACTGCACGTATTTCTTCGTGCATGTGCGCTGCCGCTTGTCCTTTACACCACTTTTGTATATTTTCTCGTCTCTTCCGATCCGATACAATGCATCTATAATCACCCAAATTATCAACAAAATCAGTCTGATTATGATAACTAAATCCTCGGACCTTACAGAACCACACCCTGAAATCATCAAAACAACCAACCCGTGAAAACAGGTGTGAGCCGAAAATTATGTGCAGACCCCTTTTTTTAAAAAAAAAAAAATTCCGTCATGGTTTCAGTTTTTGCTAAAAAAAACATAATCATGCAATGTTTAAAAATCATATTATGACTTGATTGAAGAGCAAGGGGAATATACACATGCCTGGATATTTTTGTTTTGAAGAAAAACAAAAAGAAACACACGACGCAGTGCAGAGGTGACGGAGCGCTTTTCTACCTTTCTTGTTAAACGATTTGCTCTCCTATTTTATCACGGCTTTCCTCACTGATTTCTCTCTTAGTTAAGCTCTGGATTTCGAGAATGAGGAGGGGGAGGAATAAGTCTAGGGATAAGGGGAAAGTTGGCAAGATAAAGGAATCGGATGGTCTTTCTATCTTTTAGTTTGAGAGATAAGGAAGTATAATGATATCCAAAGATTTTGAAGGATGATTAAGGTGCACTTGGTCGATTTATGGTCTGGGTGCAAAGGGAAACATTGATTAATTAAGACTGATAGTGATTTAAAAGTTGGGAGATTATTTACTTAGAAAAGGTTAAGGGAGGATAATTAAAGAATGAGTTGAAAATCACAATTAAATCTTTTAAAAATGGGGAATGGTCGATTTTTCTAGCTAAGTGGGGTGGGAAAATTGCTTAATTATTGTTTATTGAAGATTTAGTGTGATATAATTATCTCCCAAGAAAATGGATAAGGAAGGAATTCAAAGAAATGAGTTGCTAATTAATTAAATCTATAAAAGTAAATGGCCGATTTTTTTGTTAATTAAGTGGGGAAAAATATTGCTAGATAGACATGGTAGAATATTGCTTAAATATTAATTAAGGGAGGATTTAAATTGAGGGAATTATCTACCATGAATTGGATAGGGAAAGCTATTAATTAAATGGGTTGCCAACTAATTTTAAATTAAATTATAGGGGCCAAAAATTGCATCCAACATGGAGGGAAAATATTTGTTAAATATTGTATTTTAAATCTTTAGTGTTTTATCTACTCATTAAATATTTTAGAGAATTAAGGAATTAATTATTGAACTTTATTTACTACTTATCTCAACTTATTTAAATAATTCCTTAAACCTTCTTTTAAAATAAATTTAATTATTATTTATCTTAAATATATTTTTGGAAATGTTTTCTTAATATTAAATTTTATCTCTTTACTCCAACTCCGGTCCGGCCTCACTTAATGAACTGAAAAGCTAACCACTAAACTACTGCATAAAATGAATAAATTTAAAGACAAGAAATTTAATACTCATGCAATAAACAATCATTTTAATTTAAATACTATGAATTATGCATGGCTTAAATATGTAGTCTAATTTACGGGTTCTATATTTCATTTACATATTGTTCATCTTAGAGTAAGCATGTGTAAATGATTGTGTCTCACCTGTACGTGACGAATTTACAAGTAAATTGGCCGAAAAACTGAAATCGGAACGAAAATGTGCAAGCCAAGGAAAATGGGCAGAAAGGGCGCGAGGTGTAGTTTCTGAAGATAAACTCCAGAGAACATGACGCTCGGGCGGTAATAGGTATGAGTCCAGAAGGAAAATACAGAGTTGGCGCTGGAGCGGTAGGATTTGACCGCTCGAGCTCGCTTGGCTGCGAGAAAAAGATTCATACAGAGGATGTGGCGCTCGAGCGGTATGATTTGACCGCCCGAGCACCACTTAATTTTTGGAAAGATTTTTTGCACGATTCCTACCCTTATTTTGGAGATAGTATGATATGTAAAGGATTGGGGATGAATTCAGAGATTATTCAGACATTATTCGGAGAAAAAGAAGAGAAGAAGGAGAGAAAAGCTTGGAGCAACTGCTTGGATTGAAGATTTCGAGATTTCCGGGCATCGTTCTTAGTAGATTTTGTCACGCCTAGGATTTCGAGTTTATTTTCTCTTATTCAAACATTGTTTTGCTTATTTTTTTAATATGAAGTCTAGCAGCTAAAATTTTATTATTTTTTGTGATTTAAGGGGATCATACCACGAAACCGAGTTTGGTTAATTCATATTTTGATTCTTGGTTTATTCTTGATTATGCTATTGTTTTATCACGTTATTAGAGCATATCTAACTTTAATAATCATTTTTTATCGCGAGTGAGTTCGAGAGAATAGCTTGTGATATGAACGAGTAGCATAGTCCGTGGATCTACAATTTACATAAAAATATGGAATTGGATACATGTTGATAGTTATAGTCCTAAGGGTCGAAAGCTAGGGGATTTCATTGATCGGCATGCGATTCACCTTTGATAAATTATTAAAGAAGTTTAATTACTTCATAGCATAGAATTAGTTTGGCATAGCCCGAGAGGGCATGTTCAATTGAATAGGAAACCCTGTCAAAAGCGTAAATCACCGTCCATCGAATTAAGTAAATAACGAGTGATAGGTGAACCGAAATTCCCAACAAATTCATTTCTCATTGAATCTAAATAAAAATTCTAGCTTATATATTTCATCATTTATTTTCTGAACTTTTTCACTTGCAATTTTCATTTGAACATAGTATAGTAAACAATCATTCAAATTTTGTCGCTAAAGATTTAATAACTGAAAATAATAATTGTAAATATGGTCTCTAATGGAACGATACTCGTACTCTAGTACATTATATTATAACTTGACATCGTGCACTTGCGATTATTTGGAGCTTAAATATTATTAATTTTGACCAATAGTTTACAGTGCAAGTTTTTGGAGCCGTTGTCGGAGATTGTTTATTCACAATTTTATTTTTAGTTATTTTCTTTAGTATTTTTTTATTTTCCTGAGCAAACACTCCATATTCTATTCCAGATATCTTTTCCAGTGCATGCCAAAGTCACTTGACGTGGAGCTTGTGCAGTTTGACTCCTGAAATTGAAAGAACTTTCCGCAGAAGAAAGAGCAGCAGATACTGAAGGAACTAATGCAGAGGCGCGAGCACGAGCATGAGGAGGAACACCGCGAAGATAGACATGTTGAGGTGTCGCGTCGTATACCGATGCTAGAGTATGCCCAGCCTTCTTTAGATGGTGCATGCCCCAGCATTGTGAGGCTTATTGTGCGGGCAAACCACTTCGAAATCAAGCTAGCAATAATTCAGATGATCCAGAATACTGTCTAGTTTGGGGGAACTGCGTTGGATGACCAAACACGCACATTGCAGATTTCCTTGAAATTTGTGATACTTTTAAATTTAATGGAGTTTTTGATGATGCCGTTAGATTGCGTTTATTTCCTTTCTCCTTACATGACAAAGCTAAAGATTGGTTAAATTGTTGCCTGAAGGTTCTATCACCACATGGGAGGACATGACGAAAGCATTTCTCATTAAATACTTTCCTACATTTAAGACCATGAAGCTGCTGGCAGACATCACTACATTTGCTCAATTTGAGCAAGAGTCTTTATACGAGGCATGTGAGCGCATCAAAGATTTATTGCGAAGATGCCCGCATCACGAACTGCCAATTGGGTTAGTCGTTCAAACTTTTTATTATGGCTTGCTTATTCTTAATCGTACTATGATAGATGCTGCTGCCTGTGGAAACTTATTGAGAAAAACTGCTGAGGAAGGATATGAGTTTTTGGAGGAGATAGTTGCTAGTAGCTATCGTCCTCAATCTGAAAGGAACAACCAGCGGAGAAGTGCAGGAGTTCACCAGGTAACTGACATTTCTGCTATTACTGTGGAACTTGATGTCTTGAATGTTAGGTAAGCTGTCCTAATCAAATTAATATATTGCATGTGTTGTCGACATGCTTTGTTAAAGGAAATGGAATTTGACAAGGAACCGTGCAGCATTTGTTGACGAAGGAAATGAATTGTTTAACGCGTTTTTGCACATATAAATAGAGTTATTTCGTTTCAGCTTATTGCATCCAATCTAAAAGCTTTAGAAAACAAAGAGTTGTGAGTATCTCTTGTGTGAGTTAGAGGAAATATTTTTTCTCGGTTATACTCGGGTTGAGAGTGTGAGATATTTAGTGTATTGTTGTATACACTTGTTGTAATATTTCTCATGTTATAAAAGATCTGCAGTAGCTCCGTAGACATAGACTATTTTGGGTGAACCACGTAAATATTTGTGTTCTTGTTGATTGAATATTTTATTCCGCAATTTGGGTACTATATTATCTTCGTGGTCGGCATCGCTTCGGGGTAATTTCCCAAAAAATAGTATCAGAGCCTTGTTGTGAAAATTCTTAAGAATTCTGAGTATGCTCTGTGGTTGCAGCTTTGTCTGATCTTCCACATCAGAAAAGATTTTTTAGATTTTTTGCTAAGGCCAGAGAAGTGATGGCCAGAGATGATGGATCGGGACCGGGAATCAACAAGTTCGACGGAACAGATTTTTCATTCTGGCGGTTACAGATAAGAGATTATCTGTACAGTAAGAAGCTGCATCAACCTCTATCAGAAAAGAAACCGGAAAAGATGGAGGATGATGATTGGGAGCTCCTTGACCGACATGTTTTAGGTGTCATACGATTGACCCTAACAAAGAATGTGGCGGAGGCACAAACCACAGAAGAGATGATGTCCATTTTATCGGACATGTACGAGAAGCCATCAGCTAACAACAAAGTGCATCTCATGAAGAAGTTATTCAACTTGAAGATGGGAGAAGGTGCTTCGGTGGCTAAACACATCAATGAATTCAACACTATTGTTTCACAACTAACATCGGTTGAAATTAATTTTGATGATGAGATTCGTGCACTTATTCTTTTGGCGTCCTTACCAAATATTTGGGAACCAATACGGGCAGCGGTTAGCAACTCTGTTGGAAAAAGAAAGCTACAATTCAATGATGTCAGGGATCAAATTCTTGCTGAAGAAGTTCGCAGGGTGGATTCGGGTGAAGGAACATCATCGAGATCTTCTCTAAATCTCGAGAACAGAGCAAGGGGCAGGAGTAGCGAAAATAATTCTAACCGTTGGCGCGGTAGGTCCAAGTCAAGAAATGGAAAAGACAAAAGCAACTTTGAAAAGAATTTGAAGTGCTGGAGCTGTGGTGAGACTGGTCACCTGAAAAAGAACTACAGGTCAACGAAGAATAATGTCAATGCTGTCACTGAGGAAGTACATGATGCTCTGCTATTATCCATGGAAAGCCCTGTTGATTCTTGGGTTATGGACTCGGGAGCTTCGTTTCATACCACTGGTGATCGCGATGTATTTGATAATTACATCGCTCATGATTACGGAAAAGTTTTCTTGGCTGATGGAAAACCCTTGGAAATTGTTGGTATGGGTGATGTACGGATGAAGATGTCAAATGGATCTGTCTATGAATCAACAAAGTCAGGCATGTACCAAAATTGACACGCAACCTGATCTCGGTGGGACAGCTCGATGATGAAGGCCACAATGTGACCTTCGTTGATGGTTCCTGGAAAGTGAACAAAGGAGCCATGATTGTTGCTCAAGAAAAGAAAACTGGAACACTATATATGACTTCCAGTTGCATAGACATATTAGCAGCTGTGGATGCTGGAGCCAATTCAAGTCTATGGCATTATAGACTTGGACATATGAGTGAGAAGGGAATGAAGATGTTTGTGTCAAAAGGAAAGCTACCGGAATTAAAGACTGTTGAACACCAACTATGTGAAAGCTGTATCTTTGGAAAGCAAAGAAGGTGAGCTTTTCAAAAGGCGGTAGAGAACCGAAAGCAGCAAAGTTGGAGCTGGTTCATACTGATGTATGGGGACCATCTCCTGTGACATCCCTTGGAGGCTTGAGATACTATGTCACATTCATTGACGATTCGAGTAGAAAAGTTTTGTTTTATTTTCTGAAAAATAAATCTGATGTTTACGAGACCTTTAAAAGGTGGAAAGCCATGGTGGAAAATGAGACCAACTTGAAGGTGAAGTGCTTACATCTGATAATGGTGGAGAATATGAAGATGACGAGTTCAAGAAATATTGTGCACAGAACGGGATCCAGATGGAGAAAACCATTCCTGGTACACCTCAACAGAATGGTGTAGCTGAAAGGATGAACAGGACCTTGAATGAACGCGCAAGGAGCATGAGATTACATTCTAGATTGCCAAAATCATTCTGGGGTGATGCTGTTAACAGTGCAGCATATCTGATCAATAGAGGACCTTCGATACCGCTTGACTTCAGAATACCCGAAGAGGTATGGAGCGGCAAAGAAGTAAACCTTTCTTTCTTGAAAGTGTTTGGATGTCTATCCTATGTTCATATTGATTCAGCAAGCAGAACAAAACTTGATCTGAAATCAAAGAAGTGCTTCTTTATTGGCTATGGAGATAATGAGTTTGGTTATCGCATCTGGGATGACCAAAATCAGAAGATCATTCGGAGCAGCAGGGATGTAATATTTAATGAGCAACTTCTATACAAGGACAAATCAGACATTGGAGCTGGAGATGAATGTCCTGAAGTCAAGAAGACTGATGAAGTGCCATTGACATATATTCCTGTTAATGAATCGAAAACCAGTAACCAGGAAGATGAAGAAGAAACTACACAAGATGATGACCCACAAACTCCGGTGATTGAACTCAGGAGATCTTTGAGAACCATTAGACCACCTGAGAGATACTCCCCTGCACTTCACTATATTTTGCTGACAGACAAAGGTGAACCGGAGACCTATGAAGAGGCAATGCAAAATGATGATTCAACCAAGTGGGAGTTGGCCATGGAAGATGGGATGGATTCACTGTCATCCAATCAGACGTGGGAGTTGACAAAACTTCCGCAAGGCAAAAAGGCGTTACATAACAAGTGGGTGTACCGGTTAAAAGAAGAGCATGATGGTAGCAAGCGGTACAAGGCAAGACTTGTTGTAAAAGGCTTCCAACAACGGGAATGAATTGATTACACCGAGATTTTCTCTCCGGTGGTTAAATTAACCACTATCAGAACAGTACTTGGACTAGTGGCGAAGGAAGACTTGCATTTGGAGCAGTTGGATGTAAAGACTGCGTTTCTTCACGGTGACCTAGATGAAGAAATTTATATGAAGCAGTCACATGGCTTTGAAGTACGGGGAAAAGAGAGAATGGTGTGCAAACTTCAGAAGAGTTTGTACAGTCTCAAACAAGCTCCAAGACAGTGGTACAAAAAGTTTGATGGATTCATGAGTGAAATGGTTTCCTAAGGTGTCAAGCTGATCACTGCTGTTACGTGAAAATGTTTGATGATTCTTATATCATACTACTGCTATATGTAGATGATATGCTGATAGCTGGATCTTGTCTGGAAGAAATTGATAAACTCAAGAAAGATTTATCAAAGGAATTTGCAATGAAAGATTTGGGTGTTGCAAAGAAAATCCTTGGAATGAGGATCTTAAGAGACCGGGTGAATGGAATCTTGAAGTTGTCTCAAGAAGAGTACGTGAAAAAGGTAGTTAGCAGATTTAACATGGATGAAGCTAAATCTGTGAGTACTCCTTTGGCTAGTCACTTCAAACTAACCAAAGCACAATCACCATCGACAGAGCAGGAGCAGGCTTATATGAATAAGGTTCCTTATGCTTCTACTGTCGGAAGCCTCATGTATGCAATGGTGTGTAA